>NC_048893.1:78375616-78393939 GCF_011077185.1 Oxyura jamaicensis | reverse complement strand
GAAAAGAAAAGAAAAGAAAAGAAAAGAAAAGAAAAGAAAAGAAAAGACAACTATGCAACAAGCAATCCTAGATAATTTTAATCTACTCAAATACACCTCATTTTATGGTTTTCTTTCCATCAAAACAAATCCCCTCAAAGGCAGATATAACTCTACATTTTAAAATGAAGATTTAGATCCAGTTCCAGATCTGGACATGTCAACTCAGATGTGGGAGACTGAACCTAGTTATTAATGAACTTGGGGTAACAACTTCTACCCTTGTTCATGTAGACACAAATTCATAATCTTCTAGAAGTGAGAGAAAGACACTTTAGGCATGATCAGGCAACTGTGTCCAGATCATGAAGTTCTGAGATCTCCAAACTGATTGAGACCGTAAAGAATACATACAAAGTATGTAGTATCTGCATAAAAAGAGTAGGATTTTTGCTATAGAAGAGCAGAAAAAAAAAAAAAAAAAAAAAAATGCAGATCCCCAGTCACATATCACTCATTCAAACTGATGTGCTCAACTGCTGGCATGAGGAAAAAACAATGGACAGACAAAACCCCAAACCAATAGTCGGTTCTTTGTAATAGTTCAGTTGGTCTTCTTCCTTGCCAATTGGATATGAGTTACTCAAAAGGTTATCCAGAAACCAAGTACCATTTGTATGGACCACCTGGCACTTGTATTCAGGACCTGATGCCTCTGTAACTATGCTGACTTTGCAGGGAAGAAGGAAGATGGATCTATGATGCCCAATAATGGAAAGATCAGGAATCCTGGGATTGCTGTGCATTGCCTGCATCCTTTGTAACTTGCAGTTCTTCTCTGGAGATGACTCACATTAATTTTTGATACTTTATGGATCATTTGCTTCATCCTGAATTTAGATCAAAATCTTAGTGTAGCCAGGAGGCCTCCACATACGATATTAAGATAAATGCTTATTATTTATATTACCAGTATATGTGGGTACCCTCATTATGAACCTTGGGAATATTTTATTATTTTCTGTAGTTTAATATCACAGCAAAGATACTTATCTTTGCCTTTTTTTCTTAAAACAAGAGTTACAGGCCTTGCGCATATCTTTATTAACTTCTTAATGTAAAACCTTCTGTTTGCAGCTTCCTCACTGTAAAAAAAACAACACCTGTAGATTCAAAAATGTTTCCATGGCACAAGTTCCCTCTCCAGCACTTTCATGTTTCTAGTTCTCTGGAAAAGTACCAGTAAATATTTTCCTTACATATTGTAAAAAGAGACACAAACATCACTGTTTATAAATGAAATAAAACTAGAGAGGAAACTTCTTACGTGTTCTGTTCATCACATATTGCTCAGTGGAGATGCTGCTGGGCTCACCTACAGAAAAGAAAAATCAGAAGTTTAGGAAATGTATGGTTTGTACCCTTTTCATCAAAGCTGTTTGCAATTTGCCACAACAGGGTACTGTAGGGTTGGCTGCACTATGCAAAGGAAGCAGAAGTGGCAAGCTAGCTGAATTTCCTGCATCCCCTCCCAGTAATACCAATAACAGGTAGCAGAGTTTTTCATGCAAAGCTTGCTATTTATCACATACATCAACTATAAGAAAAAACTGAGTGTGCTATTTTTCCCCCTCTCAAAATAAATGCCCACAGATAACTCTTTCCTCTGCTTATGATTTATGTACATAACTTGTATCTGCTGCAGGTTTAAAGAATCCGTGACAAGAATAAAAATTAATAAAATCCTGGCAATACAACAAAGAACACTGTGACAAATGAGGATATTTGGATACTGTTAAACAGTGTTTGGGCTTATGTGTACATTTATTTAATTTCTATGGTATACTTACAGCTAGAGAAAGGAAATGGATACAAACTTCAATATTTCTCCCATTTCTGGCATAATATAGAATACTAAAAATAACTGATTAATCTCTGATGGCTCCAAGAAATTTTCCTACTAAACTAGCACACCAGACTTCACATTTTCAAGAAATAAAATATTTGTTTTAAGAAAAAGAAATATTTTCTTGCCTTTTACAAAAAAAAAAAAAAAAGAAAAAAAAAAAAAGAAACAATAAAAACCCTCAGTCCTTCTTCCTCTCATTATATTTCACAAAGGAATAGGCTAAGAAGCCAATAAGCAAGCAATGACTATAAAATTTTCTTTATTCTCTCTACATAAGTAGGCTTGTATGCCATAGTAGAAAACTGAAAGGTGTGTGAGAGTGTTATGTGTGACTGTTGGCAGAAGATATTTGCATATAGAAGGGTTAAAGAAGCAGAACTCACTGGACATACCAGTCAAGTAGTCTTCCTCTGTGACAGAGTCGTATTCAACTATTAAAAAAGAATATTATTATAATTAATAAAAAATACTAACATATTTTAAAAGGCAAAGCTTTTTAAGGCTTCACAGGAAACCTCAGCCTATAAGAAACAAACTGAGGTTCAAGTTTCATTCCGTGGAAGAACAACTCAAGTCAGATGTAGAAGAGAGAGAGGAAAACAATGGTATGCTGACCTGCCCACTTCTTCCTCCCATCATCCCAAACCCTCCTGAAATCCATACTATCAGGAAAACAGAATTAAATATTTTACTTGCTACCAAGCAGACTGGAAAGTAATGTTGCTGGTGGAAGCCAAAACCCTCAAATTTCTCAGTGTTTTAGGCCCAGTGCACAAAAGCCATGTGACGAAGCTACACTCCAGCCCGTCTCCTCTGGGCACACATCCCAGCAGAAGATACTCACTTCCCACATCAGTGCTACACCGCAGTCCCCAGGAATGAACTGCAGCTGGTAAGCACGCTGACCAACTGTGAACTATGCTTGGTGATCCAAGCCACAGAAGAACTTGTGTATCTGTGCTGCACAAGCAGAGATGCAAGAGAAAGGGAAGGAGAGACACAGTTAGAGACTAGATGAACAAGATTTGTGCAGACTGCATGAAAAGAGATTCTATGAAGCAGAAGAATAGCCATGCTCAAGGTCATGGAAAAGCTGAATTCAGAGCTTTTTTTTGTTGGTGTGGCAATTTGCCAAGTTGGGGTGCTTTTTTATTCAAACTTTGAAAAGAAAGAAGATAATCAGAGGCAGAGGATACTGCAGCAAGGGCACCAGAGCATGAGGAACTGAGGGAGGTGTGCGTGGGAAGACAAACCTGGAATAGCAGAAGGAATGTAGTTCAAGACAGCAGGAATACTGGCCATATTATTGCAGGAAGAAGATTGAACAGGAATAAGGCCTTCAAAATTGGTATGAGAGAACTCTGGTGGTAAAGAGGAAACAAAATCTAAAGAACATTAATTTGTGACTTGAGTTTAAGCTTGCCTTCCCACTGTTTTCTGATATAAAATCAGGGTTTTGCATCCCAAAGCCCTGAAATGTCACTAAAGCAAAATCTACACACCTTTAATAGTCTGGGTCTTCATGTTTCCAGCCTCTGCAACCTCTCATACAGTGGGAACTACAGTATGTCATGCAGTTATGGCAAGCACATATATCACAGTAACAAGAGTTATTTACTTCAGAAGTAACAGAAAGTACAAGACTAACTTACTGTATTCACTCCTCCGGCCTCTGCTTTCACTGATGGTCACTTCACCTGCAACAACATAGGTGAGTACCAGAGAGCATAGCCGTGCCCTACTAGCTCTGTTCTCCAACACCTAAAAATGCTTAAATACATGTGGCCATCTGCTGTGCTACCAGGAAAATAAGATGTAAGACATGCTCTGCTGTATCACTGGTATTTCCGTTCCAATACCTATTTTATTACTGAATTCCTGTGTGATTTTGGGCAAGACCTTTGTATTTGTCAGTACCCATCTGCAAAATAAGTGTTGATGAATCTATTAAAAATGGTATGATAGTGATGGGCATGTAAATAGCTTGGATTAAAAGCAAACAGGGCTCAGAGAAGAATCTGCATCCCATGTCTGAAGAACATTTTTCCTCTGCTATGATTCACTTTTGAAATAGCTGTCAATAATATCCATTCCAACTCACTGAAATGGATGCTACTTAAGAGATGTAACAGTAGGGACATGGCTCTTTAAGCCTTTAGCTCAGCTGAGAACCCACAGGAATAGTTCATAGGGGCTTACATATCCTAGAAAACATTCCAGTTATTAGTGGACCCCATTTTTATGGTCGATTTTCATAGTTTACACTACTTAAAATGCATTTCCATGCAGTGTCATGTAAGCCAGCATGCAAAGCCATATATAAACCATGACCTAAATGGATCTCTTGGGAGTACTGGTCTGTGTGCCCATTCCCTCTGTAGCTGTTGCAGGTTACTGGGAAAGGAAACTCACCAGTAAATTCTGTGGTTGTGTCCTTCAGGTAAGAAGCTGTGACATCTGGGAACAATTATTAAAAATAATTAAATATCTCTTGCATGAAATACTTTCTGGAAGCTTTCATCTCCACAGCAAATAGCATATACCTGAGTAAGCCAGCACTCCATTGTCTTCAGCTATGCGTCAATAAGTGATAGTTTGATCTCTAGAGATCTAAGGCATACACAGTAATAAGGACAGCAGGATTTTCCATCAGTGCTTCCCAATAGCACCGTGGGTCTCTGCACTGATTTGCAATGTTCTTTGCCCAGAGCTGCTTACAGCACCTGGCACATGAGCTAGAAAAAGCTCCTGTACAGGTTTGATCCTAGCAAGTCTTCAGCTATTGCAACACACATCTCATCTGGAGGGGAGATGGAGATGCACATTATCATTTTGCTTATACAGCTGTATTTGTTTGGAACACAGGAAATTCACAGTCCTGCTGGCTTCTCCAGCCAGCCCATCAAGCCTCAGAAGGGAGCACTGCTGACAGGCTCCGGAGACAGCCTGATCTGCCCGAATTTCCTCATTTCCAGGGTCACCGTGGTTTCACACTCGAGCCCAGTAAGGTCCTGCAGGGTCCTGCCACTGAACCTGTGAAGATGGAGCTGCTAGGGAAGAGGTCCTGGCACAAACACGGTCTAAGCCTGTGAGATCCCCAAACACAGGCGTCTGGGTAAAGCTGTCCCACCCAAAACAGACCCACTGTGCCAGACAGCCAATATACCGCTATCCCACTGCCTGCATACATAGCAGTGAGGCTGCTGGACAAAAGCAAGCCTGCTCCCTTCAGCTTATACCCAAATAATGTACCCCCAAACAGCATACCACCCCTTAAAGCTCCGACTGGCAATGCTCCCCCTTCCTCCCTGGGGTCATTACCTGGTGCTGTGCTGGGGAATGCCAGCAGTGGGGCCGAGAGGGCCAGCAGCAGGGCCAGCCAGGCCAGCAGAAGCATGCCTTCCCTCGGCATGGTCGTCTATGGCCTGCCCCCTTCGGGAGCCCGGCAGCCACCATTTAAAGGACTCCCGGGAGCCCGGGGCGCTGGCGGGGCCACCTTGCCTGGTGACGGCCTCCTAAAAGGGTGCCCCAGGGCCCAGGCTGGGTGCAGCGGGGAGCTGAGAAACACATTCCCGCATTTTATGGGAAGTGGAAATTCCTGCCTTTCGCCATCCGCTGGCTTGCAAAAGAGCAGCCCGTGGGCAGTGCTCCACTCCTGCCTTCCCTCCTCCATCCTGCCCCTGCCCCGTCGAGGGGAGCTGGTGCCCACCCGCAGGCACCAGACTGCAGAGGGGCCAGAACCCTGAAAGGACAGGTGGTTTTTTGCATGCTGCAAGCTCAACTTGATTTGATACTTCTGCCCTTATTTTTATGGCCAGCTCCCACTGCTCTTAAGGATAAGGATTGCAAGGACTGCCTTCCCGAGCTGCAAAAGGCTCGGAGGCACCTGCTCTAGTGTGACGAGGCCCACGTCCGGCATCCGTGAGTCCATGTAATGGCCTCCAGAGACCTGCCTTTTAATTCTCCTCATCAGGAAGGAGCTGGCTGGCTGCATGGGGAAAATAAACTGTTAGAGATTAAGTGACTTATCTTAATTAACAGCACATCATGCTTTAAAAGATGGCAGACTTTGTCTACATGAGACATTAGGTGGTGATTAACATCAATTACAGGCTCCATCTTCTTTAGAATGCAGCATTTCCTGGTCTAGCCAGGATGAGGTGGTAGCTGCATGGTCATTAACAGCAGACCTGGGCCCTGCAGGGCTGAGGAGCAGCAGTACAGAGTTGAATGAAGTCATATTCTGGTGTATCAACCTGGGACAGCATTGAAGCAGGTGATTTTATGCCAGTCATGGAAAGTTGGATAATGATGGACCTGGCATCAAGTCTAGCAGTACAAAGTTGAGCCTCCAGTATTTTAAAGAGGTTTCCAACAGCACAAGGTAGGGATATTTTGCAGTGGTTCTAGAAAACCTCAGGACACATTTACTGTGCTATCAAAGCCTAGTCTCAGTTTCGTTGCTTACCAGAAAGTGTCTCTTCCTCTTGCTCTGTAACAGGCCACAAGATGTCTTTGCTCAGCTCTTAGGGAAAGAAACAAAACTCCCAAACCCAGAAGCTGGATTAGCCACACAAAATTCTGAAGAGATTTAATGGAAATCCAAAATAAGGAGTCACTAAAAGACAGCAATATCTGTAAAGAATATGGCTTCAGACTCGAATCTGATAAATCCTGTGCAAACTCCGTTTCTACCACAGAGCACTTAGCATAGCCTGTGTGAGAGGGGACATGAGTTTCTGTATGTGCTGTGGAGAACTGAAAGATGAGCAATCTAGATTCTCAATGAGACTGTGAACTAACATGATCTCCTTGGCCCCCCAGATTTTCTGGCCTGTAACTGATGCAGTCCTGTTATTGTGCCCCAGGGAGAAAGCAGTGAAAAAAATAAAGGAATTTATTTGAGGGGAAACAGAAATGTAAGTATGAAGAGAGAATTAAACACTGGTGGAAATGCATCTTTATTAACCCCCATTGTCCTTCCTTACTGAAATCACTTCTTGGGTGACTGTCTTGCTCTGTTTGTCAATTAACTATCAACTTTCTTGACATTATTCTTTACCAGTAACCTTGTTCTCCTGTGGTTTTCACACCTTATGAATTGTTTCATGTTATTCTTATGTTGCACTTTCTTCTTCTACCCTTCTAATACTCCCACCCTTTCATCTTCTACTTGCTAAAAGTCCAGTTTCATGCTTTTCCTATTGGACTGATTTTTGGATTCATAGGCTGTATTGTTAATCCTGAAGAGGGGAGAGCTAGGCTAAGTCTGAAAAAGGAGGATAAGTAGCAAGACCTGTAAAACAGGCATGCCACAAACTGGCTTCTCCACAAAACCTGGCAAATAAAGGGGAGTGATTAGTCCTGCAGATTATATCAGGTGATTTGTCATGTATGGGCTCCTCACCTATTCCATGCCTTTCTGCTACACGGTACAAATACAATATGACCTGTGTTTACCAGTTCTAGTTTGGAAAACATCAGTCACATTTCTGAGCTGCAAGAGGAAGTGTCTCATTTTAGCATTCACATCATCTTTGTGTTGTGGTAGACATGTTGGACATGCTTTTTTAACCCCATTCTTAACCACAACACATTGTACAGTTATGCAGGCTTTTATCTTTCTTGGTGCTGCATGAGAATCTGAACCCAAGTTGCCACTGAGATTTTAAGTATGAAGTAAGAGCAAATGAAGAGTGCTGTGTGGACTCCAACTCTCAGGCCAGTAAACTATGAAGTGCCCTGGCATCTCAGGACAAAACCTGTGCTTCTGTGTGTATTTCTGCACTGTTGGTTATTAAGGCATATTCATTTACTAAAAATGGAAAGGAGACAACATTCAGACAGATGTGTTACTCTTCAGGGCTGAAATCTATAAATTATCAAGGACCCATGGCTGGCTTTCTGCCTCAATTGCATTTCTTACCATCTCAGGTTTGTTATTGAGGTGTTTCATCATTTCCATTTTAGAGCTTGTAGTTTTTTTTACTTGCTGTTGTTATCTGACTTGCCATGCAATAACAATTGAATGAGCATAAGGCCTGATCCTGCAAAAGAAGTCAGCACTTTGCCTTTGAGTTAAATGGGGTCTGGATAAAAGGCTGTTTTTGACCACTGACCATTAAAAGAAAATAACTTGTTATAAGAAAAGAACTAAAAGTTCATAATTAAACCACACATTGAAATCAGCTTAGAAATGTATTTTATTAAACTGAATATGTATAAGGATATGGATTCAAGAAGAAAATCATGTAAAAGGTGGTGCTTCGAGGCTGATTTTTTAAGTGTGTGGATTTTGTTGAATTATATAAATTTGTTCTTAAATTTCCAAATGTCTTTGAATCATCTCTCCTGTACAGCTGGGTCTGAGAAAATTCTAAACACTATCACACCTAAGCACAGAATGAAGGTGGCAAGCAGGCAAGGACTAATACAGCTCCTATTGTAACTGGAACAATTCTTAAGGGTCTGAGAGTGAGTGCTCAGTAACAGCTCAGTAACCACATTTGGAAATATTAGTTCTAAAAGGACTAAGAGGCTTCGTCCTCTGTTTACCCTCCCATTTCCTGGGGAGTATAGTAACAGAAGACCATGTGAGTTTTCCTTGGCAAACAAGATTCCTCTTGAACTTGCACCCCCAGATATTGGACTGGTTTACTGCAATTAGGCTTGTCAGAAAGGAAAAAAATCAGACAGACTGCTGAAGGACATACGCACCCACAGAACTAGTACCCAGCTAGGCCTTGGTAAAAACAATGCAAGATCATCTGAACGGACCAGAACTGTAATAGTGAGTTGATACAGCTGATAAAATTTCCTTTGAATTCAGGGACTAAGACTGACCTCAGGGGTCAAAGTTAGTTTTCTGTTCAACACAGGCAGAGGGTAACTTAGATTAACCAGAACTGGCAAGAAACACAGCAAAGCTAGTGTAGGGTGCCTTTTTTTTTTTTTTTTTTTTTTTTTTGAGAATTCATAACCAAAACCAGCAGTATCACCACCGTTTCCAGCATTATTGCTATCTTGAATGAAGCCCTGTGGCAGACAGGGAATAGAGGAAGAGCTCTGTCTGTGTTTGAAGAAAGTCCTCGTCCTTAGTGAACCTTACTATACTGAAAAAGAATTCTGAGAATGAACTACTCAAGTCCACTGCCTCACAGTAAGATTGCATATATGGACTGGGGAGTCCAGCTATACAAATAGGTGGTTAGCTGATTCATCTCAGACAGTGGGCCACAGTATATCCTGTCATTTAGGAGGAGCTGTATGAGTTTTACATTTTCAAGTCCGAGAAGTGATGAAGTCTTTGTCTTACTGTCAAATGAGAAATGTGGTATATACTTGATTGCAAAAATAAGACAGATACCTGTGTTGCACCATCTGAGAGAGTCAGTCCTCTCCTCAAACTGGTATAGTTATCTTTAGCTTGTGTCTTACCCTTTGAATGAGTCTGTGCCACTGTTTGTGTTTGGACCACCCTCAGTGAGTACAGGTTGACATACTTTATGGGGAAGATGGCAAGACGTTGAGGCTAGATGAAGACAGCAAAGCTGGCTGTGAAATGCCAGGGAACTTTGGGTTGACACTTGCAGCTCAGACCTCTCATCCAAGCTTGTGATACATAGCTGTCTGCCACATCTTAAATACCAGTGGCAGACCAAAGCCACTCAGGGATTCACCCTTACCAGCGTATTCTTGATGGCTGAGATGACCCTTGTCTTTGTGCAGTAAACATCCACATCTGATTCTGTATTATGGAATAGAAGGTAGTTCATCAATAAACTGCACACCTGCATCTCCAGGATACACACACTAAATACCCTTGTGCAGTTAAGCACATCCTATGAGAAGGTAGAAAATGAACCAGTGCAGTTCACAGATGTTCCTTCATGTTCATGGCTCAGGTCCTAACTAGGTCCTTGGTTTTCCAAGCAACTCTACAGGAAGACCTACTGGGATGCACTGTGGTTCCCTTGATGCCCAAGCAGCCAAGGGAGGATACATAGCTATCTCCTCCTTTCTGTCTGCATGAAAGCCGGACAGATCTTTTCCCCCATGAAGTTCCCCTGTCTGTAGAGATGACTCTGCTCTGTGATGATTTCCTACACAGGCAGGTAGAGAGTTTTTTCTAATTAAATTCTCACATTGTTAACTTGATGCCAGCTATTATGCCTACTAGCATTCTGTTGTTTTCCAGAGACATACTGTTACGGTTTCTCTCAGGAATTGATGCACTGAAGAGAACTGCTAGGTAGAGCCTGAATATTCTGCTAGCTCATAATTTGGCTGTCTAGGGAAGAAGATGTACAGGGTTGAAAAGATGAACTGTAATACCTCTCTTTTCTGATGTACTCCTGTCCTTTCTTTTCCCACCATTCAGCTTTTACAAAGAGAGTGCTGAATTTCCAAATAAAAAGGTTTGAAATTAGCCCTATATTAGGATTTTAGTTGGTCTTCTAACGTTTATTATATTTGCCTTCAAGGACATCCTAAAATGTTTGTTCTGTGCTGGTTTATCAAGGACATCCTTTTAATGACTTGTTTGCATTCTTTTAATTATCTCCTTCAGTCTTCACATATGTATTATTGTGTCCATGAACAAAAGGGATGGTGCTTATCAGCAAGGGTTGACTGGAATGGGTGAAAAGCCAGAGAAATAGGCCAAGCCAGAACAGCAGGAATGAATGTCACTCATAGCTCCAGGATGTGCCTGAAGCCAGAGGGAGAGAGAATGCGATAAAAGGAATCTAGTAAGCTCCAGGAAAAGGAAAGGGACCAAAAACAAAGGAGAAAGACAGCTCCCTAGAGCCAGATGTAATTTTTAGATGTCATGTGTAAGACATGTAATATTATATATATAATCAATGACCAGGCAGCCTTGTTATAACAATTCAGTGACAGATAGTGCATTTCCCCCTCAAACTGTATCTAACAAGGATTTTGCCTTTATGTTTGAGAGCAGGCGTGTGTGAGCATGAAACAAATGCAAGGAGAAGGGTACTTTCTTTCTCATCTGTATACATATCCTTACTATTGTAAGGATGAGAAACTGTTGCATGCTGTCCCTGAGAGCAACCAGGCTGATGAGGCTCAGAAGAGTGATCAGTTGGCATGGCTCCAACAGTCAAGAAGTAACTAGAGCTCATCAGAGAACCACAAGAACCTGCTGCACACCTGCCCATCCATCATCTGTATATTTCTGTCTGCCAAGAGCCATCTGCAGGAACATACTTCATGTCAACATTTCAAAGACACTAAGTAGACCGTAAACATTGACAAATTCCCCCAAATTCAGTGAACACAATTATAGTCTCTGCCTCCTGAGAATGAAAATCAGGCTGAAGTTTGTTAAAATTGCCTTAAACACTATAGTGGGCACATTGTCAAACCCACAAAAACACAAAGTGTGCAAAATTCTTAGTAAGCAGCCAAAACAGTCACTTCAATTTTTAGAAGTTAACAACTTCTCATTTTAATCAAAGTAATTTCCCTCCTTCAGCTACCAAGCAGCATACAGAGCAGTACATGCATGCTTCTTACTCAGTTGTCTATGCTGTACATGTGGTTACCTTTTGGATGGTAGGACCTGCTACTTATATTCCCAGAGATCTGCTTGTAGCAGCTGAAGACCTGGTTATCTGCATGAGTCCCTGTTGGGCTTACAATCAGTGATAATTTCTAATTGGCCCTGAAGTGTGTTTCCATTTGCTGTGTTTGCATATGCAGCATCTGGGTGGATGTGCTAGTTCCTTGTGAAGCTGGCTCATTCTGAAATGATGACCTTCTCCTTGGTAGAGCTTCTATTGCCAGGAACTATGACTCCTGCTGCTGTGTATCTGCTATTATTGAACAAGTTTTATAGATACAAAACTACATTGCTTTCAAAGACTGTGGAAATTTTCTCGCTTCTAAAGAAAGCTGGAGCTAATTTATTTAGGTTGACAATTTAATTTGGTTGCAGGGATTATTTGATAGTCTTATGTGAACCTACAAGCTAAAATCAGATCAGTCTAGTGAAGGACAACAAAATGCAGTTCCATTTCAGGTCCAAATGTCTCCTGCCACCTCTTCTTTTATTATCTCTGTTTTTTAAACTTTTCTTTCTCCACTAATATTTAAAGACCTGGATTTATCCCACAGCCTGGCAAGCAAAATGTAGAAAGTACTTATTAGATCAGCACCCCGCTTCCTGACAATAGCTCAGAAGTGTTGCAGTCATACAGTTAATAAATGTATGACTAACATAAGAACAAATGCTGGCATGCCAAGTGCTTTACTAAATCTTTATTGATATCTGGTGAATATATTATAAAAACATGGTGCCTTATCAACAGCAACAACATGGCCTAAGTACAGATAAGCTTAGACACAGGGAACAATTCTGCAAGTATTTAATACACTATATAGTCCCTCCTACTCAGGGACTGCAAATCATGGCTATCAGCCTGTTCAGAGGAATTATAACATAACCAATGAAAATTCAAAATAATGTAAAAAGAGACACCAAAATAATAATTACAAACAAATACATTTAAACCTGAAGTGGTTTAGTTCCAGTGGAGGGTTCTGATTTAACTGAAGCTACAGCATTTGGGGGAAAAAAAATCAAAACAAAAATGAATTGCTACTCCAAGACAGAAACAACATTCTGTAAATTGATGAGATACTCCTCTGGACAAGCAGAACAGAATAATTTTACTCAAGCCAGTGGGGGAATGAGACTGAGACTTCTGTGATAAACATTTAAGTTCCTTACACCTTTAATAAATCCCACCAGAAGGCTGTCAGAGGAAGAAAAATTACATGTAGGTCTGGACTTGGAAAAAAAAGAAAAAAGTTTAGTGCAACCATTAACATTCCATGTTTTATCCATGCATTTTTGTACTTCAGCATATTGAAATCCAAAAGCTTATCTACATGCAAATTATGGTAAAATCAAGTCAGGTGTGAAATAAAGGTGATGTTCCAAATGGGTCTACTTAGTCATTTGCGTTGTCTGCAGAAGACCCAGATCCAATGTTTGATGCAGCAGCTTGAGCCTGCACCTTGTTACATGCACTGATATAATGAGATGCTTGCTGGCATTATTATATTAATAATATCTAATATATTTTGTCCACATATGGAGGCATTTAATGAAAATCCTGGAAGAAGTAACTGAAGAGTGATCAGTCTGGCAGCATGTCTTCTTTCATAGAAGTCTATTCAGAGAAGATAATGTAAAAGTAAACAAACTTCATGTCTTGCTTTGTTGAAGAAACAGAGCCTTCCTGTTATGACCTATCTGGAAATAAGAAGACAAAAGCTAATAGAATATCTTAGTGAACTTCAACCTGCTCTGAGGGTCCTTGTGAGTAAAGGGAGGGCACCTGGGCATCATGGGGACCACGGGTAAATGTGCCATGCCTTGGGATGGAGGTGTGGCAGTGCAAATATGGCTAGGGAGACACAGTGAGGGGGACATTGCTCAGTGACAGGGACAGGGTTCTGAGATGGTGACAGCTGCCAAGGGGAGTGATCTGGAGGAGTGATTAAACACTTTGTAGCTCTACAAGAAATGAATCTGTGTCTTTATACTAGGTCTGTTTTCCATGCAGTGTTCTTTTACTAAAAGATTTCCCAAAAGATCCCCCAAAAGCTCTAACATGAGACAGGCACAGATGCTTACAATATTTGTATCTTTCCCTTCATGTGTACTATGTTGGCCACCCTGCCCCGGAGGAGGCATTGCCTTTTCAAAGCTGCCCACAGAGGGCTCTAGGAGCACTGGATGTGAATGGGAGGATTTTCTCTGGAGGGCTGTTCCTTGCCATTCCTAGTCTGAATTGGACAATTGTTCTTCTGGCTTCTTTCAAACCCCAGACTGATAAACACGGCTTGTTTGTCTCATGCCACTTCACTAGATCCCTGTTAATGTCCACCTGGACAGCAGTTGTGGGAATCACCTCTAGCTGCAACAGCCAGTTTTTTTTTTTTTTTTTTTTTTTTTTTTTTTTGTAGTTGTTGTTGTTGTTGTTTTGTTTTGTTTTTTGTTTTTCACTTTTTGGCCTGCTGGTGGGGTTATTTCCGTCCACAGCTGGGAGACAGCTATGGTTAAGTGATGAAGCAGATCCAAGACTTGCTCTGACAGGCAGTTCTGCCAAAGCTCTTGGGCATTAAAATGTGCCCAGCTAAGTGCACTGTGCATCAGCAGCAAGAAGCTAGATTTTATTTAGTGCGATTGTGAATTGATGGCTGGCTGAATGTGTGGCAGAGACTTTATCATATGGGTAAAATGCTTCCTTGCACTTCTTCTGATAAATGGTGAATATACTGTATGAAAATACAAATAAGGATAAAAATGTCTTACTCTGTTTGTCAACTGGACTGCACCATCTGCCTCAGGAATTATTACATTTCAGAGCTAAAAGGATCACACAGATGAGCAGAGCCACTGCAACAAAGTACAGGATGATGGCAACGTAACACCAGTGTTTGCTCTCATAGCAGGCCACTGCTGAAGAGAAAAGGAAGAAGGGTCTCACAACAGCCAGAAGCAACTGAAGTTTTGTTTCAAGTTAAGTTTAGTTCCCAGAAAGAAAAAAAATAAATTTAAAGTCAGTTAGCTAGCATACAAAATCACTTTAGCTAAGCCTCCAACAGGAAATGTTGGAGGATATCATCAGTCTGTGCTGCAGATGCAATTGAAAGTGTGGTTGTTATTGTTGTTTTGTTTGTTTTGTTTGTTCGTTATTTCCAGGTAAATGTATTTGTATTAGCTAATTCTTGCTCTAGAAAATGTTATTATTAGTTTTAGTTATAATTTTAGTTATTAAGTGAAAATAAAGCCTTATTTGTGTATGTTTATATATGAATTCACATTTTCAGTGTCAGAAGAACCTGGTCAGTTCTAGTTTTGATCATGATAGCTCTTAAGAAAATGCCTGAAAATGTGACATCTCACTTTCTGAACCCATGCACAGCTTTGCCAGCACTGCTTGCTTTGCCATGCTGTTTACCTGCTGCTGTTGCTCAGCTCTGGCAGTGCTTCTTGCTCTGCAGTATATCCCGATATTCTGTCTTGGAATTTCCCTGGGAGAATGACTCATAATGTTAGTGCTAGCATGGTGTTATTATTCTGAGGTTACACAACTGAAGACCCAGAAGGAAATCATGACATTCCCATTCCAGCTTTTTGAAAAAGTTTTCACAGGTAATTTGGAAATTTACAGGCTGCTTTTTCCAGGTAGGCTCTTACAATCCTTTTTAAGCACTCCAAAGAAATATATGTTTAATTAGTTGTTAAATCCCTGCCATCCATTATTTTCTGCTTCCAATGTAACCCTGTCCAGGATCTCTGTGCCTGTCTTCTTCTGACTCCTATCCCTTCCCACTTTCCAGACCAATCTGTATAATAATAACAATAACAATAACAAAAATAAACATCTAAATGAGAATTAGAAGAAACACCTGATTTCTGTGACTTTTAAAGAGGTTTCAGTGAAAAATGTGAAGACACAGAGGTCACCTATAGCATTTTGCCTGGATTTTGATAGTTCTAGAACCAAATTGTGCAAACTTGGATATATGGGTAGACTAGGCAAAATCAGAGAAGGGGAGAAAGAAAGTGAGGACTGGAGGCAGTCAGCAAACAGAAGATGATATATCAAAGCCATACACTGTATCACTCACAATACTTTTAATGCTGCAATCCAATCCCAACTTCTGTGGCAAAAAATCAAAATAAAAAAATCAGAGGGAATTTAAAATAAGCCAGTAACTTGGTTTTGCCATTATATTAGCAGGACTGAATCCGCATTTGGTCCCCTGTCTTTTCTGCTTGACTGGAACCGTTAATCAGAAACACCTTCTAAAACTGTCAGTTTCTTTTTCCCTGCGGTAAGGCGAAATTAAACCAGCAATGGAAACATTTGTTCTCACTTAACATTGTCTGCAGCAAACATTTTTTCTATAAATATCTTAATGTTCTTCTGTATTGCATGAATGCAATATTTTGTTTCCTTCTCTTATTTGTTTTAACCTCGTACAAATACATATGAGTTAATACTCCTATATTATTTTGCTTTGCAAATCCAAATTTTGTTTTAGGGCTGGTCCCACTGCTTGAAAAAAAGTATTTTAATGTATCTTAAAATTTTCACTTCAGAAAAGATCAGACACAAGTTATCTGAACTTATTAAATAACTATTCAAAACCTAGTTAACTATCACTTTCTAAAAATAACTCAATTTCTCCAATTTAAATGATATTGCTGACTTGTTTATTCTCTCTAAATGCATTTGGAAATGAAAAAACATACACAGGAATTGTTGCTAATAAGAATATAGAGCTTGCCATTGCAAAACAATTTTAACCACATGTTCTGAGCAACCCCTCAGGATCAAAATCATCTTCAGAAAAGATGGAAAGTAATACTGTCCCATACCCTGGAAAAGTGGGCTATTTGTCTGCTGAAAGGGTGGGGAGTTGCTGTGTTGTTTGTGTATCTTGCTAGAGGCATAGGATTGCAATTATTCTGCTACCCATTCTGCATCAGATCCTAGTCCTCCAGTGGGCCACTTTGCCTGCAAGGTGCATATACATTTGCTTCTGGGATCCTTCTGGGATCCTTCTGGGATGAAAAAACTGTTTCCTTCTCAGAAGAAACCTGGCTCTTCAGAACTGACCTCTAGCACAATCCCTAATGGATGTTGTCATAGTCTATGTGAGAACCCTCATTCTGTTCCCAGCAACGTGCTGAAATGTATTCTGTGCCATACAGTAAAACAAACAAACAAAAAAAACAACCCAACCCAACGAACAACAGCAACAAAATCAAGACGCCCCCACAGAAAAAAACAAACCAAACCACGGAAAAAAAAAAAAAAACAAAAAAAAAACACATAAAAACATAAAAACAAAATCAAACAAAACCAATGTACTTTGGCAATGTGCAGCACAGCCTTTTAAATTCAGGCATATCCACCAACATCACAATGTAAAAGATCTCAAGGGGCCAAGGGAGTTAGGAGGCCAGATATTCTGCTGTGCAGATGCAGCCAGTGTGCTCCCGAGCTGCTTGCAGTGAGCAGCAGGGACACAAATATGTCTGCACTGTCATGCCCTCAGACCACCACTTGCTCCCTGGTGTGATCCACCCAGTCAAGCACTGACAAGAAAAAGATTTGCTGGACTGAGCCGAGAGGCACCCTGATGCAAGGGACAGAGATGCCATAAGTCCTTATAGCCTTAGCTGTGGCAGAGGGACAAGAAACAGCCCAAACAAAACCTGGGATGGGAACCTGTGGCTGCATGTGCCAACATTTTAAACACTCACCGGCAGCCTCCAGGCAGGGGTAATGAGCAACAGGGAAAATCTTGGACGGTTTTTAAATTTGCCTAAATCATCTCCGGAAACCTAGCACCAACTACCCCTTACATTATCTGTAATATGTAATTAATAATAAATGGTATACAAAGAGCATAACATTTAATGAGAAAAATTTAAATTTCCTGCTACATTGCCATACTTGTATGTGTAGACTTGGATGTACTGTTGGTATTGTCGGATTTCCATTTCATTTTCACCTCAGCATAGGTGATCTGATCACCTGCAAAGACAAAAAAAAAAAAAAAAAAAAAAAAAAGTGCTACAGTTAAAGGAACTGCCTGAGGCCAAATCTCGCAGTTCTCATCGGATCCAGCACCCTGCAGCATCAGACCTGCTTGGAGAAAATGGTAAGAGCAAAAGCACACACAAAAGTTATTTTTATTTTTCTTTTTTCTGCGTCACTAGATGAATTTGCCAAAAATAAAGTAACAGAAGAGCTCATGCAATTTATTGTCCTGTTGTACAGTTTTCCAAAAAAAAAAAACAAAAGATGTTATTCAGTTATTAAATTTTAGAAAAATTAAAAAGGAACTGAAGAAACTGTTATCACATGCTGAAGTACTCTATCATTAATTCTATTTTTTTCTTTTTATTCCATATGCTATCCACACCTGTATACTTTCTGTCAGTCTTTAAGTAAAATTTAATCAATGGCAAGTTTGTTTGGTTTTGTTTGCTTGCTTTTTGGTAAATTATTAGTTTTTTCTGTTTTTCTGTACTTACTCTGGCTGGGATGTTAACTTTCCCTGCAGCAGCCCATACAGTGCTGCGCTCTGCACTTGTAGCTAGCACAGCACTGGTATCACACTGGTGTTGTGTCTGCTGCTGAGCAGTGCTGGCACAGCATCAGGACTCCCTCTAACCCTCCTAGGGGGTGGGAAAAAAGTGAGAAGGAAACATCACCAGGGCAGCTGACCTAAACCAAGCAAAGGGATATTCCATACCATATGATGTCACACAGCAATAAAAGGTGGAAAAAGGAAGAAGAGGGGAGGGGTGGGCTCTCGTTGTGAAAACATCTGTCCTCCTCCTGAACACCGGCTACGTGCGTTGAGGCCCTGCTTC
>NC_048893.1:78368253-78375216 GCF_011077185.1 Oxyura jamaicensis | reverse complement strand
TCCTTCCTTCCTTCCTTCCTTCCTTCCTTCCTTCCTTCCTTCCTTCCTTCCTTCCTTCCTTATTTCTGTTTTTAATCACAGGAGACAGAAACTTGAGGAAGAAGAATTAGTCACCATTTCACAAACCAAGACAATGGAACAGGTCTTGCTATCATTGTGAACATTTATCTTATTAGTTGTAATGAAGTTTAGAAACCACAGGGAACAACTGATTTTACTCCAGGTACTGTTTCTTCTCTGTCTCTTCCATGTGTTACTTGCCATTTGTAATTCTTCTTCCTGACTATTTTTTTTTTTTTTTCAGTTTGCCAGCTGCTCAACTGATCATCAGATAAAGAACTTCCCAGACCATCCTTGTTCTAAGAAATCTATTTTTAGGAATTATTTTGTAAAAAAAAACTCCTCCTTGATCAGACTCACTTGATCAGATTGTGTTTACATATCAGGAAGAAGTCTTCTTTCTTGTCCTTGTGCCTCAGAGCATGCACCGTTCCTTCTGCAAATCACTTAGCATCTCCAGACTGCTTGGAGGTATTGGCTGCACTGAAAGAACTGCCTCGAGACAGAGAACATTTAAACAAGACAAGCCATGGCTTTTCTGTTATTGAGAGACATCTTTTCCATACACAAAAGGATTGCCTCTTGTTATGCATGGATCCTGTGGTAAACACTCCAGCATTTGCTATGGCACTGTATGAAACTAGGTTTTCAAAAATGACATGGTGGAGGGAAGTCTTCATGTTCTGTATCTGGTGGTGAGTCAGTAGCAAACTCTCAGTTGCTCTGGTAACCACTAGCATGGTTATGACACTCATGGTTGCAACCATTAAAAATGTGTTTCAAGACTTTTAAGACCAATGGGAATAATAAAATGTTGTCAGGCTGGGTTTATCCAAGGCATGGGATTGCCTGACAAACTGCACAGTCCCTTCTTTCAATTATGGCCTCAGCTTCAACAGCGAACAATACCCATCTGCTGTATTATCAAGAATGTTTGATAACCTGGGTGGATTTGCTAACAATAATGCAAGTTGGGCTGAAAAAGGGTTTGGCAGGATTTTCAACAGCAGACATTCATTTTCCTAAGAAAGAGGGTCATTTTCTCAGATTGCTGTGCATTAATACCAAGAGAAAAATCATTGCTCTTCTTATCTTTGGAGGCTTTGCCTACACTTGACTGTAATTATCTATGGATGCTTAAGCTGGCATCTGCATAACAGAAGAGATCTTTTCTACTATGACTGTAAAAGCAGAGCATCCTTCAGCAATTGGAAATTCAGAACAGGTGCTAGCCATTTTGCTCAAGGCAGTCTTGATGTCTACTTCTGCTGTGTCCTCTAGCTGCATCATATTCACAGCACTGTTAGAGGAACACCTGGAAGACATCTCACTGCCAAAGTCTCCACAGGCCCATTGTCCCAAATAAGCAAGATTGTAAAAATAAAAGGGAGAGAGAAAGAGGGAGGTGGTGGGACATGCTTGACAGACCCCAGCAGTTTTCTGTAGATGTGGCAGTGGAAGGAAGGAAAGGAAGCTCTACGTCAAATTTGCTTGCTGAAATTTATTTATTTATTTTTTCTCAAGAGAAAAATCAAAGAGATTTTTCATTGAAGTTCCATGGGGAAGATGATCAAATTCAAATGTAAGTAGGGCAAAATGTAGGATGAGTCCAGCAAAGTGAAGATTAAAAGCTCTTGCCACCACATGCAAAAACTCAAGGCAGCAGTGCAGGTGATGAAGGGGGTTGAAGGGAGGGAGAGGAGAAGCTGGGTGCAGACTTGCAGGAGATGTGCATAGTGGCCACAGGGAAGTAGCCCAGACTTAAAGCTCTGTAATCAGATAAGACAGTACAAACTGTGAAGTCTGTAAGTCAAAAAATGCTCAGAGGCAGGGCGGCATGAAACCCCTTTTATTTGCAGGTCTAAACTATCACTCCAGTCTTATAGGAACAACTTTGGCCTTTTCCAGGTCTTGATGTATTAATGATATAAAGTAAAATATGCATGGAGTAAGACAGCAGCTGCTTCCTTTGCACCTTGTCAGGCAGGTGGCTGAGAGTGAACTCAACTGCTCTGAGCTCACTGTAGCATGGCAAATACCAAAATTTTGACTGAAGAAAAACAACCTCCTCAGCGTGCCAGATCTGCCTTAGGCTTATGAAAAATGTTGAATCTAAAGCATGTTAGTACCAAGCATTATCAAATACCTCTCATATTAAATTCACCATCTTTTTCACACAAAAGCCAAGGAGTCAAAACAGCTCACAGAACCTGGCAAAATGCGGACCACAGTTTCCTGCACTAGTGTTCTAATTGGTGAAAGTAATTGAACACATTTATACATGGAAAATTAGAAGAATGTGTAATGGGTATGTATGTTATGTACATTTCCATTATAACATGAAGGAAAAAACTTAGTTAAATAGATTGGATGTTTTTTCACTTTGTCACACTAGGACACACTAATAATAGGAGGCAGATTCAAGAGTGATTTAAAGTATTTCTTCAGACAAGATATTAGAATCAGCCTGTAGAAGTAATTGTTTTAGGAATTATTAAAGTAAATAATTTATTAGGAGACCAAAAGGGATGCAACATTCACAGAAGTGACAAGGATATTGGTGTTACAACAGCAAAGATTTTTCAAAAATATTATGAAAGGGTAAATGTCATGCTGTCATACTCTAAAGAGTAAGAAAAAAACATTTTGCCTGAAATTTGATGACTTAGTTGGCCTCATAATTGGCCATATATATGTATATATATATTTTAGGTAGAAAAATGTAGGTTCTGCCTATCCAATAACCTAATACTGGAAAATTTCAGAATTATGTTATTGCATTAGAGGGCTTTCAGGATATATATATAAGAGCATTTTTTAAAGCATATTTTCTGAAGTATATTAAAAACTGCGTGAAAGCAGTAAAAATTACAACAATAATAAAAACATTAAAATATAATGAAATTTAAAGGATAATGTTAGATGATGAAACAACAACAACAAAAAGATGGAACAGACTTTTATGCTCTCAATTTTTGAAATATTTTGTACCGATAGTTGTATTGGATGTGTGTGTACATCTCCAATAGGTACTACTTATACAGTAATTCTGCACTGGGAATTATGCTGGCAGTTAGCTCTTCTGCAGTGAACTGGTTGTGACCATATAGTCTAAGAGACAAACTGAGTTAACATATGAAAGATGAAGACATTGCATTGATACAGATGCTTTTAGAACTGTGTACCAAGAAGTGAATCTACAAAACTTATTTTTATAGAATAAAAGTTGCTTTGCTAGCATATGCAATATACCTTTGCCTTTTGTACTACGAACTCTAAATATAATATTAAATAATTTGTCCATACTTAGTTATCTTTTAACTAGCAAAAATCCATTTTTTGATCAAAAATAATAAAAAAAGCTCGATATTTTTGTTTTAAAAAACATGAGCTATATTCATTAATGGATATCATTGGCACTTTATTTCTTGAAAATATATTTTTAAAGTAATGTAGTTTTATAGTAGCAGACATCAATATGTCATACACATGACTAAATTTTGAAAATTATAGAAACTTTTATTGATTATTGACTTCTGTTTTTCTCAACATCTAACCTCCAGAAGAGAAATAAAGAGACAGACAGAGAGAAAGAAAGAATAAAACAAAAGTAAGGAAGAAAGGCCTATTGTTTTACAATTTAAAATTATTTCTGGTGTCTAAGAAAATTAATCAAAGTAAAATATAAAATGTAAATATACTGCAGGAGAGAAAATGTCAGTGTCATCACTGCACTGTACCTGCCAATGAGTTTTCAATAATTTGTATTAATATCTTGAATTTCTAATTGTTAATGCAATTCAGAAACAGCACTTTTTACCTATTCTATTGAAATCCAGAGTGGGATTTTAGAGGTCAGTCTTTACTTTTGCTCGAATTCAATTTTCCTTCTACTAATAAGAAAAAAAATTCCAAGTGAATGGATATGTAATAGACAGATAGATACTAATATTTTTAAAAATGCTTTTAACAAGACTTCAGCTTCTTACGAATGTTTCCATTCAAAGAAAGAATGAAAGATTTAAGAATACGTCACTGAACAAAGAAAAATTAAGTAATATTAATATGACCATTTATTACCTGCATCTGAATTTTGTGAAGTAAAACGCATTCTTTCTTCAGGTGATACCTCTGCATAAATCACCTCACTTGTCATTTTGAAGAAATATCTTCAGATCTGCAATCAAAATGGACTCATTGAAGGAGTAAGTACCTTGTATTACATCCTTTCTGGCCTCCTCCCACCTATCACACCACATTAGGTCAAAAGAAATATTTAGATGTCTGTAAAACGGAAGGAAACTAGATACTTTTTTTTTTTTTTTTTTTTTTTTTTTAAAAAAAAAGTAAATGCACACCTTGCACACTGATGATTTTCATCTGGAACATGACCTGCCAACATGAGTATGCTTGTATCCTGTTCAAAACAACTGGACACTAAAATATTTTTCAACAACAACAAAAAAAAACAGTTTGTGATTGTCAGATCACCTCCTCCTAAACTTTGCTAATTTAGGGCTGAAATCAGAAAGCAATGATGAGGGGAGGAATAGGGGAAGTATGAAACATCGCTAAAATATCTAATTTCAATACTCTTGAATTGGAGGGGGGGGGTGTATATTGATTTTTCTTCATTATTCCGTAATGAAAAAAATAATTTTTGAAGTTGGATTTGAAACAAAGTGCTCTTATTAGGCCAACTTACTTTTTTCTTCAGATTTTCCTCCACAGATATTTTTTTTTGTTTTGTTTTGTTTTTACTGTAATTTAATATGTTGCCAAAATTTTTAATTCTTCTCCCAGAAGGAATTTCTGTTCTTCCACCAGCTCTAGATTACATGCTAATACTTGTAACCCAGGGGCATCATTAAACTCAGAATTGAATTAAATCATGACTGAGTCTGACCTGTGAATGTTCTCTGTGTTGGTCATCAAACATTTGCATTAAAGACAGGCGGCATGCTGCTTTGTTTTCTCTCTTTAGTAGAGGTGTTTGTTCAAGATGAAGTTAAGGGAGATATCATGGTGGAAAGTCAAGAAGTTCATTATTTTGCCCTCTTGGGACCAGCCATGAAAGTAGGACTTTGGCTTTTCAGCTTAAATCATTAAACTCTTTCAATAATGGGCTGTCATGCTGTTAATGATCATGGTAACTAAAAGGCTCAGTGCAATTTCCTTTTCTCTCAGGGACAGGTTTGAGGTGAGGTGGTTTGTTACTTTCTGTCTTACCTGCTAATGCCAGGCTTTTATGCAGCCTGTCAAACCATGTACAGAAAAAGACAAAAAGTTAAGTGTATTGATTTTTTATTCTGCTTCAATGATTTCGAGTAAATGAAAACTACACAGCCATAGCAGAAGACTAACTGAAAACTGCCATGTTCAAACTGGAAAAAGCAATAACCATAGAGATTTCCCAAGAGGGGAAAAAAAAAAAAAAAAAAAATCAATTTCAAAGGAAAATGACAACAACAACAACAACAACAACAAAAAGAAACTTAAACATCCCTAGATGAGACACATCTATGCTAGGCTAGAATAAAATCGTGAAGCAATACCACTACTTTTTGTTTGAAGGACCTTTAAGAAACTATCCAATATATGTGTACATTAAGCACTTGTTGCTATTTATTGCCAGGGTAACGCAAAGTTAAATTTATAAAGTCTTTGTCAGCTGTATGAGAGAAGGATTTGTCACCTCTGCGCTATGCTTCCACATAGCTCACAGCTCTGCAGGCACGTCTACGCTATTCAGGGATTCTGCTCTGGAGGGGCCTGGATGTACTGAGATTGTGCATTAATTGGTGTAACTGTTTACACTCTGCGACTTGTATCCCAGAGGCTTCTCCAGCATGTACCACAATAACAACTCACCTATGCCATGCACAGACATCACTGTGCTGCCATATTCCTTGTCTGGAAGCAGGCACTGCACAACCTACAAATTCTGCTTGGTACTCACAGCAAGAATGTGGCATCTGCTCTTGCTCAGGCTATGCAACAGCACATCACTGCCAAGGACAGCTGTGAGATTTGATTCATGAACTAGTAGGGTTGAAGGTGAGTTTGCATTTGACCTTGTGCTATCCTTGAACAGCCTGTAGGGAATGGGGAACTCTCTTTCAAAGGGCATCTTTTGTAGTTCTGGCCCATCACAACAGCCTAATTCATGTCTGTGATTCAGGACAGTCTTCCACTGCAGAGAGGTGGTTTCTGGCAAGAAAAAATCAGTTGAAGATAACACTTGTTACACTTGTTATCTGACATCACAGACAAGATGTTCCAAGGCAGAGTCTTTATATCAGCAAAACAGCATGAGGAAGAGATTTGTGTTGGTACTTAGGCACTAAAATGTGCCCTCAGTGTCAGTGTTGCAAACCTAGATTGACTTTACTAGCGTTCTTCTGGATTTATTTATTGCCGAGTCTAAGGCCTCGGAACTGGGGAAAGGTGAAAAGAGATTCTGTATGCACAGAAGCCACTGATTTTTGATCCTTGTTTTCCAGACCATGCATTATTAGTTGCACAGAACTGGCAAAATTATTTTGTCAGTGGATTTGTGGAGAGGATGTATAGACGTATATATCACTAACAGGACATTTCAAGGATTTGGAAGAGATCTTTGTATTTTAATAACACAAAGTAGACACTAGATGTCTCACCTGCACCATAAAAAACATAAAATGATATTCTACCTAAACTAAGATCCTTATATGCTTATATAGTTCTTTCTTTCTTTCTTTCTTTCTTTCTTTCTTTCTTTCTTTCTTTCTTTCTTTCTTTCTTCCTTCCTTCCTTCCTTCCTTCCTTCCTTCCTTCCTTCCTTCCTTCCTTCCTTCCATTCTTCCTTTCTTCCTTCCTTTCTTTCTTTCTTTCTTTCTTTCTTTCTTTCTTTCTTTCTTTCTT
>NC_048893.1:78367639-78368153 GCF_011077185.1 Oxyura jamaicensis | reverse complement strand
TTTCTTTCTTTCTTTCTTTCTCTTTCTTTCTTTCTTTCTTCCTTCCTGCCTGCCTGCCTGCCTGCCTGCCTTCCTGCCTTCCTGCCTTCCTGCCTTCCTGCCTTCCTGCCTTCCTGCCTTCCTTCTTGCCTTCCTGCCTTCCTTCCGCCTGCCTCTCTTTCTTTCTTTCTTTCTCTCCTCTCTTTCTATCCTTTCACAGGAGAGAAAGAAGTCCTATGGAAGTCCTTTCGCAGTCTTCTCATTTCATGTTTTTAAATGATTCTTTATCATTATTTCAAAATCTAGACTGTGGAGAATATATTCATATAATTTATATACAAAACAAGGGTATAGTTTATGTACATAAATATCCATGGGCATAAGCTACTGTATCACTTTAAGTCTTCTTTTGAACATAAGATGATGAGCTGATTGGAACTGAACAGGCAAAATAAGAGCCACTGACAATGATTAAAACATAATCTCTTCTTCCCTTCCCTTCCCTTCCCTTCCCTTCCCTTCCCTTCCCTTCCCT
>NC_048893.1:78319278-78367629 GCF_011077185.1 Oxyura jamaicensis | reverse complement strand
CCCTTCCCTTCCCTTCCCTTCCCTTCCCTTCCCTTCCCTTCCCTTCCTTGCCCTGCCCTGCCCTGCCCTGCCCTTCCTGTCCCTTCCTTGCCCTGCCAGCCATCTGTGAGGTAGTAGATGCAAACTTAGCACACCTGGGAAATAAAGCCTACATCTTCAGGGGGTGGAGGCCCTGATATTTCATAAATAGCCACCATTTCCCTTAAGAATTATGTGTTTTCCTAGAAAGGGAATAGGGAAATATGTTTGTTATTACTTCTGACCAATATATCTCTTAAGACTGCATTCAAAAGTACAGAAATATTTTTATGTGTATATATGATTTCACTGAAACATATAGACTAATAAAAATATGAAGAATAGCTAAACCCTTTTCTCCTCATCTGACATAGCTAAGCCATGGAAGAACATATGGCTGGAAAATCAGACATATTAAACTGTCTGCAGTTTGAATTTTGTATCACACATATATTTACTGAAAAGGCTTAGACTAAGTATGATTCTGGACTGCAATATGCTCAGCTAAAAGTAATTCTTATGATAATCAGAGGCAAGGGAAGTCCAACCAGGACACCACATAATTTCATTCCTCTTCTAATGCTGGACAAGACATATTTTCCTGTGGTATCTGGAAAAAGTGCACAGAAAGTTAAAGGCAATGAACCAACCAAGCAACTACTTTCTTTCCTCTGACTTCTTTTCTTTAGGGAGCCCATGTCACAGAGGCCAGGCAGCTTCATCTGACGGAATTATACATTTATTCTGCTTCAGCTGTTAAAATGGACACAACAAGTTTGCCCTTCTGTGTTAGATAATCCATTATGTTATCCTCATCTCCTGAGAAAGGAGACGAGGACACAGCACGTGCTATGCAAACCATAGCTGGTCATCAGTGTCCAGATTTCAGCCAGGCAAAGGCATACTGTGTAATTTTCTGCAGCTGCACAGGGTTAGTTGAACCGTACGGAAGGACTGTCAGGATCCACGTGTATGGCTTCATGGTCAGGGCAGCACAGTAATGAGACAGGACAGGGGTTATTCTCCCTATACTAATCTGACCAACACCAGCTAGAATAGCAGAGCAGCTCTTCTACAAGTTTACCCACATAGATTAATTGCTGAATATTCAGGAGGTTTCAATTCAACCAGGGTATCCACTGCTGACAGAGTATCCATTGCTGACAGAGTATGGCACCTCCAGCTGTGAATTGCCTGACATTGACCTGAGTGGACATAGACAGCTGGAGGTGTTGTTGAGGGTCATTGGTTTCCAAATGTAATGGTCCCTTCCCTTTTCACAGTGAATGATGAGTATTGGATGATACATCAGGAATGTCACCAAGAGACTACCCAGCCTCGTTACAGCCTCATGACTATTATCCACTGCTGTTGTTTCGCATGGGCACCAGTGATACAGGCAGGAGAAGTCTGAGAAGTATGAAGAAGGATTACAGAGCCCTGAGAGCAGCAGTAAGGGTCTCAGGAGTGCAGGTAGTTTTTTCATCAGTCCTCCTGGTCAAAGGGAAGGGGATTGAAAGAGTCAGTAGAATCTGGCAAGTCAACAGATGGTTACAGGACTGGTGCCACAGACAGAGGTTTGGCTACTTAGACCATGGGACTCACTCTGAGAAACCTGGTCTGCTGCGGGCTGCTGGGGTCCATCTGCCAGAGAAGGGTAAGAGCATCCTCAGTCAGAGGCTTGCCAAGCATGTGAAGAGGGCTTTAAACTAGAGTAGCCGGGGGAGGGGACCTCAACCCATCCCACTCCTCCCAGTTGATGCCAGTGTCAGTGATAGATGCCCAGAGCATGGAGAAGGGTCACAGTCAGCAGGAGAGCACTTGAAGAGCAGCACAAAGGAATTCCAGCCACTCCAGCCAGTAAGTCAGCTTGATCAGGGGCCCAGCTCAAATGTCTCTATGCTAATACATATAGCAGGGGGAATAAACAAGAAGAGTTAAAGATGTATGCACGCCTGCAAGACTATGACCACATTGGCCTTACAGAGACGTCGTAGGATGGCTCCCGTGACTGCAGTATTGGAATGAAAGGATACAGGCTCTTCAGAAAAGACAGATGGAGCGATGAGTAGGGTCATTGCCCTCTATGTCAATGAGCAGACTCTAGACTTTAGGGCAGCAGGCTTTGGCGTCTTCAGGGATATGCTTGGTAGAATACCATGGGACAAAGCCCTGGAGAGAAGAAGGGCCAAGAAAACTGGTTAATATTCAAGGATCACCTTCTCCAATTCAGGAGCAGTGCATCCCAGCAAAGATAAAGTTAGCGAAAAATGCCAGGAGGCATGCATGGATGGTCCATGACAAACTCAAGCAGAAAAAGGAGGCCTACAGAGTGGAAGCAAGGACAGATAGTCTGCTAAGAATACAGGGAAATTGTCAGAGCAGCCAGGGATGAGGTTAGGAAAGCTAAAGCTGTATTTGTATTAAGTTTGGCCAGGGACATCAAGGTCAACAAGAAAGGCTTCTATAGGTATGTCAGTGATAAAAGGAAGGATAGAGAAACTGCGGACCCTCTCAGGAAAGAATAGGGATACATTTTCACATGGGATATGGTGAAGGCTGAGGTATTCAATGATTTTTTTTGCCTCTGTCTTCACCAGCAAGTGAGGCCATGGAGAAATGGCCTCAAGTTGCACCAGGGGAGGTTTAGGTTGGATATTAGATGCCAGCAGACTGTTGCAGCTCTCATGTCCCAGACTGCCAGTGCTGCATGCTCAGAGGACTTTTTTCCTGAACTTTGTGTTCAGGAAATATCACACTTCCTTTCCAGTAGTAGGAGGAAGCTTTGCACAGAGAAAATACTCTTTCAAGGAAGAAAAAAATATATATTTAAAAGTAAATGTGCTCTTTGACTCAAATTGGGGCTGATCTCCAAACCCCAGATTATTCCACTGAATGTGAACTGAATTTGTAGGGAACAACCAGAGAAAGTTCAATAATAATTATATTAATCATATTGATTATGTTAATTAGAATTAACAGCAGATGGTGTAGCAGTTCCATCTTATGAAACATAACACTGTCATGCTTTCCACAAGTCCAGATAGATGATGTGAGTTGCTCTTTCACTATCTACCAAGGCTGTAATGATACAACAGAGGGGTGCTCTTTTTGCAGAAATGCCTTGTGCTCTTTGTTGAATTTCCCTGGGTTGTGCTTACTCACTATGATAGTACACCATTCCCCCGTATGACAACCTTCTGGCCTCACCTTCAGACCCATGCCTTTCAACCCTCTTACCTCCTTTTAGTTGTGTCCTAACCCACAAGCATCGCATTTTTCTGTTTACTGCCTTTTAAGTAAACCAACACACTAACTTTGCACTATGAATAGTCTGCATCCATAACTATGAAAAACAATTCCTGTGACTGCAGAAACAGGAAGTTCATTTCTTACCAGAGGAAATCCTGCTAACAAAATGTTTCTTACTCTACCTGATTTTCATGGGGGGTTTCATGTCAGTTTTTACTTTGGTTTTTTTTTTTTTTTTTTTTTTTTTTTTTCAAAAAAGCAACAGCAACCAGTAGTATTACTTATAACCAACTGCATTCCCTACAAATTCAGTTCACATTCAGTGGAATAATCTGGGTTTTGGAGATCAGCCCCAGTTTGAGTCAAAGAACACATTTACTTTTAAATGTATATATTTTTTCTTCCTTGAAAGAGTATTTTCTCTGTGTAAAACTCCCTCCTAGTACTGGAAAGGAAGTATGATATTTCCTGAACACAAAGTTCAGGAAAAAAGTCCTCTGAGCATGCAGCACTGGCAGTCTGGGACATGAGAGCTGCAACAGTCTGCTGGCATCTAATATCCAACCTAAACCTCCCCTGGTGCAAACTGAGGCCCTTTCCCCATGTCCTGTTTCTTATTCCCTGGGAGATGAGACTGACCCCTACTCTGCCACAGCCTCCTTTGAAATAACTGTAGAGGGCAAAAAGGTCTCACCTGAGCCACTTTTTTTTTTTTTTTTTTTTTTTTTTTTTTTTTTTTTCCTAGGCTAAGTAACTCCAATCTTTTCAACCACTCCTGATAAGACTTGTTCTCTAGATGCTTCACCGGCTTCATAGCCCTTCTTTGGACACACTCCAGGGCCTCGATGTCCTTCCTGTAGTGAGGAGCCCCAAACTGAACACAGTACTCGAGGTGCGGCCTCACCAGAGACAAGTTCAGAGGGACAATCACTTCCCCAGTCCTGGTGGCCACACTGTTTCTGATATAAGCCAGGATGCTGTTGGCTTTCTTGGCCACCTGAGCACACTGCTGGCTCATATTCAGCTAACTATCAACCAATACCCCCAGGTCCTTCTCTGCCAGGCAGCTTTCTAACCACACATCTCCCAGCCTGTAGCTCTGCTTGGGGTTGTTGCGCCCCAAGTGCAGGACCCAGCACTTGGCCTTGTTGAACTTCACACAGTTGGCCTCAGCCCATCGGTCCAGCCTATCCAGATCTCTCTGCAGAGCCTTCCTAGCCTTAAGCAGATCAACGCTCTTGCCCAGCTTGTTGTCATTTGCAGACATACTGAGGGTGCACTAGATCCCCTCATCCAGATCATTGGTAAGGATATTAAAGAGAGCTGGCCCTGATGTAGCAGACTGACAAGAAATTACTGTAAAACGACCAGTACATACATAGTGCTAGAGGTGACAGACTGTGTAACTGAATTGCATCTTGAGATGCTGTACTGTGTGTCATCAGAGACATTGGTCCTGAATCAGCTCTCACTAATACCAAATTCACACCCAAGTTCTTCGACAGCCAACTGCACTGAGGTTATTCCTTCTAACACTGGTGCAAATGAAATCAGAAGTCTTACTTTGCTTTTCATGAGCAGAGCAGGTCCTTATAACCTGTGTAAATAATATACTGTGACATGAACAAAATACTAAGAGGAATGTAATGAGTCTTGATGACTTGCAGTGAGGAAGGCTCCCCTACTGAGTTTTCTAAAATAAAGGTTTGACTTGAGATCTGCAGCTTTCGGGAACCAAAAGCAGCTGGCATGCTAATGAATGATATTTGGATGCAGATGCCTCTTGTTCAGCTTGTTCTTCTGAAATCGGTGTTCAGGATCATGTGCTGACAACACCCAATACATGCACACAGAAAACTGGAAGGAAAGGTGATTATCCAAGAGTGACTGCATCTAGCAACTGTAACAGATGCTCACACAAGCCTGTGTTAAATGAACAAACATTGCAATAAATGATTCAAGCATACATAAAGAGATGTGGGAAAGCTTAAAAGCCCAGTCATGTGCAATTCCTTGAAGGTCAGCAGAATTATCATTTTTCTCATAGGTATGATGCATAATAACTATTTTAAAAAAAATATTTCCTTCTTGTGAATAACCATGTTTCAGCCATTTTTCCATCTCTTCACAAGGAACTTAAAAAACAGAAGAAAAATCTTCAGATATAGATTGATCTCAAAGCCATCAGTTGTTCAGATTCAGTCTTGGGATTCCAAGTAAGTTTCAGAGTTGACTGGATATTAAGATCCTATTTGTGGTCTGCATCTGATAAGATTATGAATTCGCCTCTCAAAAATCACAGATCCTCTTTTCTTTGCAAAAAAATAGGAACCTCTCCAACAGGTACGCATGTTGCATCTTTTAAGTAGCAAGCACAGTACTGTACTTTCCTTAGTAGGAGTAATACTGCAGTGGGACTAAATGGATCCAGACTGTTAGAAAGAAATTCTACCTCCAGCAGTTGCAGGTAGACGAATGAAGATCATGATCTGCAAAAATCACTGGCACTTCCAATGACACCAATTTTGCTGTTAACAGAGCCTCACTGAATTGATCATCCTTCAATCAAAAGCAAAGTTCATGCGCTGCTGTAGGCAATTTTTGAGGAAAGAAATGCCTCTGTCCCCAGGATGAGGGCATTTTCACCACATGATTTACAAGTTCTCAGTATCAAGCAAAAACAATGTCACTTCCAGGAAAGTGTCAATACTCGAAGTGGAGAAGAAAACAGAGAGATGACTACTTCAGCATCTAAGATTCTGTAATTGCATTTTATTCCTATCTTCTGAACTCCATATATTCTATAGTGGAGATATATATATATATATATTCTATCGCCACTAAGCACCACACAGCCATTTGCTCACCCTCCCCACTCCCTCTCTGGAGTGGGGGAGAGAATCAGAAAAAAAAAAACACCAAAGCCTGTGGGTTGAGATAAAGAGTTTATTAGGACAGAAAAGAAAGGAAAATAATAATAATAATAATGATAATAGTACTACTAATAACAGTGTGTATAAAACAAGTGATGCACAATGCAATTGCTCACCACCCGCTGACTGATGCCCAGCCTATCGCTGAGCAGCCGGTCTATCCACCCTGGCCAGCCCCCCCATATTAATTGTTCAGCAGGATGTCAGATGGTATGGAATACCCCTTTGGCCAGTTTGGGTCAGCTGTCCTGGGTCTGTCCCCTCCCAGCTCATGCTGCACCCCCAGCCTGCCTGCTGGCAGGACAGAGCGAGGAGCTGAAAAGTCCTTGGCTAAGTGTAAGCACTGCTCTGCAACAATTAAAACATCAGCATGATATCAACAATATTCTCATCCTAAATCCCAAACACAACACCATACCAGCTACTAGGAGGAAAATTAACTCTATCCTAGCTGAAACCAGGACACATTTGAACACCTCATGGAAAAAGAAGAAGGAAATCAAAATACCTTATGATATCTTACATGCCAGACAAATCAAAAGTTCCTAGTCAAAGAATTACTGAACTCCATAAAAAGCAGGAAGAGTCACATCACTGGGTTTGCTATGAGTTGCATTTTCAGTGTGACATTCATGTCTGTCCCACCATGTTTTCAGCTGCACAAAAAAAATCATGACTTGCAGTTCTGAAGCTTATCATCAGAGTTCTCAAAGAACATATCCATTGCAATGCCCTTCATCAGTTTTAGCCATGAAACTGCATTCCCAAGAAATAACTTTTGTTCTTTGTAACAGACACTTTATCATCATTTTCTTGTTTCCTGCCAATTTGTAACCAACAACCTCGTTTTGGAGAGTCACTATAGTTCCCTAAAGGGGAAGGAAGATCCAGGAAACTACAGGCCAGTCGGTCTCACCTCTGTCCCCGGAAAAGTGTTGGAACAGCTTGTTCTGGATGCCATCTCCAAGCAATTGAAAGAGAAGGCTATGAGGAGTAGTCAGTATGGATTCGCCAAGGGGAAATCCTGCTCAACCAACCTTGTTGCCTTCTATGATGGCATCACCAGCTGGGTAGATATGGGGGAAAGGTGGATATCATCTACCTTGACTTCAGCTTTGATACTGTCTCCCACGACATCCTGCTGACAAAGCTGAGAAAGTTTGGGATAGAGGAGTGGACGGTAAGGTGGGTTGAGAACTGGCTGACTGGCCAAGCTCAGAGGGTGGTGATCTGCAGCGCAGAGTCCAGCTGGAGACCTGTGACTAGTGGTGTTTCCCAGGGGTCGGTGCTGGGTCCGGTCTTGTTCAACATCTTCATCGACAACCTTGATGAGGGAATAGTGTCTGCCCTCAGCAAGTATGTCGATGACACAAAGCAGGGAGGAGTGGCCGACACGCCAGAAGGCTGTGCTGCCATTCAGTGAGACCTGGACAGGCTGGAGAGATGGGCAGGAAGAAACCAAATGAAGTTTAACAAGAGCTAATGTAGAGTCCTGCACCTGGGAAGGAACAACCACAGGCTAGGGGATGACCTGCTGGAGAGGAGCTCTGAGGAGAAGGACCTGGGGATCCTGGTGGATGACAGGTTGACCATGAGTCAGCAGTGTGCCCTGGTGGCCAAGAAGGCTAATGGGATCCTGGCGTGCCTTAAAAGGAGTGTGGCCAGCAGGTCAAGGGAGGTGATCTTCCCCCTCTACTCTGCCCTGGTCAGGCCTCACCTGGAGTACTGTGACCAGTTCTGGGCTCCCCGGTACAAAAAAGACAGGGATCTCCTGGAAAGAGCCCAGTGGAGAACAAAAAGATGATACAGGGCCTGGAGCATCTCCCCTATGAGGAAAGTCTGAGCAATCTGGGTCTGTTCAGCCTTGAGAAAAGAAGACTGAGGGGGGATCTTATCAATGATTATAAACTGTGGGAGACAGAGGGATTTGGCCAACCTCTTTTCAATGGTTTGTGGGGACAGGACAAGGGGCAATGACCACAAAATGTATCACAGGAAGTTCCACACCAACATGTGAAAGAACTTCTTCATGGTGAAGGTGACGGAGCACTGGAACAGGCTGCCCAGTGTGGTTGTGGAGTCTCCTTCTCTGGAGATATTCAAGGCCCTTCTGGAGCCTACCTGGGCAACCTGTTCTAGGGAACCTGCTTTGGCAGGGGGGTTGGACCTGATGATCTCTTGAGGTCCCTTCCAACCCCTACAATTCTGTTATTCTGTGATTCCCATGGAGATGTCTGGATGTGATCCTCCGCCACTGTACCCCTTGGTCTTGTGGACCCCCTACAGCAATGACTCCCTGTATTCTAAATTCCAATTTCATATGAAGAAAGTTTCTGTATTTGAACATCCAGCTGTTCCCTATTTAGACTGTCTTTGGATCAAACTGACCAAGGGTGCAAAGCCAGTTCCTCTGTGAAGAGCACTTTTTAGTAGAGACGAAGGCTGAGGTTATATGGACACAATCTCCATCATCTGTTATATTGACATGAAACCTAAAAAAACAAGAGAAATAAAAAATTAGAGCAGAATTTTGGCCTAAAATTTACAAGATCTATTTCTTATTCTGTGTAAAATTGGCTCCTACAAACTGCAGAGAAAAAAAAAAAAAAAAAAAAAAGAATAATTTAAAATGATTCTCTTTCTCACTGGGATGATAAGAATTTGAAATGCGTTGTCCATGGTAATGCTCTGATGAGCCTTCTATTAATGTAAGTTGCTTTGATCTCCACAGGAACATACCATGTGTGCTTGTACTTCGCAACTTACAAATTAAAAAAGGCACAGATCACTCCCTGGCAAGACAGCTATATTTTTTCTGACAGATATTGGCAGAATTCCCATCTAAGCATGGAGTTCGTATAGGGGCAGATATTCCCCACAGTGATACACGTTTTATACACTACCATTTCTTCCAGTGTGGATGCAAATCCACAAGAATAAAGGGACTCTATGACTATTCCAGCTTATTCTTTGCCCCTTCTGCACTTCTATTGGGACCAAACTAGATCAGTATTAGTACTTTTATAGTCATATGACAACCCTCATTTGAGAGAATATGCCAGTTTAGCTACAGTGGAATAGTTAATACAGAATAACTTTTCTACATGGACACAAAAGCTATGGACTCTCCCCTTGCATAGCGTATTTGAAAGAAAGCTCACAAATTTGTGTTAAGTGACTCTCCATTCACCCAGAAGAATTTATTTTCTGTCTTTTGTAGTCCAATCCAGAAGTCTATAGTGCGCATTCGATATAATATAAATTCCTAGGCAAAACACAGAATAAAAGAACATATGTGTGATTAGATCTTTAAGAAATGACTATCATTTTATAGCTTTTTATTAAAAAACTGTGTATATATACACTGTGTCACAGAATATCTGACTCAGCACTGTTTTGACTGTTATGTCACTCTAATTCCTTGAATGCCAGCTAAACTGTGTCTCTATCAAATTCCAGCTATACAAGGAAACAAGTGACAGAGTTACGGAAACCATTCTGGCAGCAGACATAACACTAAATTCAAGCCACTAGAAACCTTACCAGATCTTGGGGGTGGTCAATTACTGCAAGGGAAGCTCCAAAGTCAGAGCAGAACTTCTGACTGGAATTCCAGTCTGCCACAGATCCTGAATGATAGTAACATTTCCTCTTGTAATATAGCCAGTCATCAGGGCATGGCTCCAGGTCTAGTAATCTAGGTGAATCTTTTGTTCAAATAAAGAGAACATGACTTCCTTAGCATTAAGTTTTTAAATAGAGTTGTATACACATTTGCAAATTCCAGACCCGTGTCCTCTAGCTTAAAAATCTCTGAGACTTGCACTGAATCAAGCAAGACATAGGCAAACACAATAAAATTAAGTATATATTGTGCCATTCCTCAGCATTTTGCTAAGCTGCAGTCTAATGAAACCTTGCATAGTGTTAAAAAATAGAGTCAAATTAATGCCAGAGGAAACAACTACAGATTACCTAGGCAACAATTTAGTTTATTTTTTTTCAGATAATCCTTTCCCTGTTCCTGCAGCCATAGTGAATGGGAGGGGGGAATACCAGTGGAAATGCCTTTTACCCACCAGCAATGCACAGACAGCAGAATGAAAGGCAGAAATACCGAATCTCTCAGCCCCAGGCTAGATTTTTTAATAAATGCACTCACGCAAGATAACCCCTATTAAGATGAAAATCACAGCAAGACAGATGACAATTCCAGCAACTCTTTTCCAGAAAAAAAAGGTGTGAACACACATCTAAGGAAAAAAAAAAAAAAAAAAAAATCAATGCACGTCAAGAACCAAACCACTCAAGAACTCAAGGACCAAACCAAAGAACTCAAGCTCATTATGATTTTCAAAGTACCAAACGCCTGCAACCACCCCTGGAATGCCTGTGTATTACCCACCTTCAGCGCCTCTAAATCTAGATCGGGTTTCCAAAGGCATTAAGCTGCCATATCCCAGAGAGATACTTTCAGAAAACCATCCTCCGAGCGCTTACACCCTATGGGAAGAGAGAAGAGAGGTCTCAGAAGAGAGACAGACTGTACCCAGCACCAGACTCCGGGCACGGCTGTCACCGTCCCCTCCGCTGTCTCACCTCACGACGCCCCTCGTTCCGGCTGTCTCGCCTCCAGGCACACACCCGAGTGGCCACGGGGACCCCCCTTCTGGCAGCTGGCGAGCAGAAAACGGGGACGTCGGGCGCCGCCCGACGCGGCGCCCCAGCAGGAACCAGAGGTGAAGCAGGGGCCGGTAGCTGGAGCCTCCCCTTTCAGTTTCGGTCACGGTGCCGGCTCTCTCCCTCCTCCGACGGGCTTTATCGTTTTGCTTCCTCGGCTGGGGGAGCCCCTTCTCAGCAGCTTTCCGAGCGTGCGATGAAAGCAGGTTAGGGAAGGGCAAAAGAGGGGAAGAAGCCTGGCAGTTCATCTGCAGGTGTCTTGCAGCCTAGAACAAACATAGTATAGCTTATTTCCTGTTTTCCCAGCTGTGTAGATGGGACTTGAAGATGAGCAGGGAGGCTGCGACCCTCCGGACTGCAGAAGCCTTTGCTGAGGACGTAGACACCTTGAATTGTATGCAATGTGCCTTTCAAACGCCTCACAGGTTGTCGAACAAGAGTCAGTGGTTCATTTGCTGCGAAGATGGTGCTGCACAAAATGTAAGATTTTTATATTATGTAAGACATCTTCCTGCAGGGTGTCTGAAATCTAGCTTGAAATCCAGGTCACTTGGCTTGGACAAGATAAGGAGATGATAATTTATTTTGGGGTAAAGTTGTAGATACACAATTTAAGATACCTATTTGTGCCTACTCCAAGTGTTCTCTTTTGTGTGAAAACAAGCATTTTTCCATGTGATAATTTATCTATATAGCATACTGTTGGTTAATATGTAGGAAGTGAAGGCAAACCTCATTAGAGAAAATAGTCTGTGCGTTTGCAACAGATGAGCATCTGCCTTTCATCTGTGTTGAAATATGTCTGTGAAAGAGAGCTTGTGGCAAAGTGTGAGAAACAATCTGCCGCCAATAGCACAGGCTCAGGTGAGGATTTCAGTGAAGTAGCATTTTCATTTGTGATTACAATGGTGGGCATCCTTCAAGTAGGAGTGCACAGCAGAGGTGTATCATAGTCCTGTATTCCCTATTACCCAATGCTTGATTCCTTCTGTTTCCTCATTGGCTGAGTGCTACAGGTTCACAAACTACTCGACACTTATTACTATACCATATATGTGAAATTTTATTTGACCAACCTTTAATTCCTCCTTTTCATTTTTTCCCCTTCTTCTCTCATGACTAGAAGGCCTCTGATATTTTGTTTTTACTGATTTTACACTGTTTGTCTTGTTTTTCTTAGCTATCCTCCTTTGGGACAGTGGGATCTTGCCCTTATCTGCTTAACTTACTCCCCACTATTATCCCACTGTTATGCCTGCACAACTGCTTTTGAATATGCAAGGTTAGTGGGATTTCCCACTGCAAAAACACAATTTTGTTTCTCACAAAAGGGAAAATAGTTTTGATTCAGTGTTGCAGCCATACGCGGAATCCGAACCTCATCCTTTAATGGTTGAATTGTGTGAGAACATTCTCCCACCTTCCAAACGTGCATGTAGCTTGAGTGAAGTCAGTGATGACCTACAGATTTTCAGACTTCAGAGGTTAGTGCTAAGAGGTCTCTAAAACATGGTGAAGGAGACTAGAAGGCTTAAATTTGCTACATTGCAATTTGTGCATCTGTTGAAAACTTTTGTATATTTATGGATCAAAACAATGCCAATTAGACAATGACTGCCATTTTGGTAAGCTGTCAAGTTACGCAAATATCATAGAATCATATCAATTCAGACTGCCTTTTTTGACTTCAGTAGTACTTTGTATTTAAATTATTAAACTTTAAATTAAATGCTATTCTGCTGCTGTTTCATAAATACACAAATACAGTTTGAGCCTAAGTGCTCATATATACAAAACCATTAATGATCTTCTTTTTCACAGGCAAGTTTCAGTGTATTGCATTTCTGCTGGTGATGATCATCATTTTATTTGTTGGTAAGCCTTTGAAAGATTTTCCATTTGAGATATGTTTCCTCTGACTACTGGGCTTCAGGATCACAGTGATCAAACACAGCAACATGGTACTGTTGCAGAGTCACAACACCTGGGACTTCTGCCACTATTTCAGGTTTGATGTTGGTATAAGGTTGAATAACATCCAGGCAGAGTTTAAAATGAGGGAGAATTTTCCCTACAAATAAAATTCAGATGATTTAGCTGTGAAATTTCTTTTCTTTCTTTTTTGTTTGCTGAGTCTTTGCTACTCTTCAGAACCTAGTTTCTTGCCTGGCCATTCATGTGGCACATGGATGTCCTGTCGGTGCTTATACCAGCAATCTATCTGATTATACCAGCTGGTGTTCTCTCAGCATCACATCTCCAGGCACAGACTCCAAGGTTGTTGTGTCTGCTCTTATATCTGGTCTTGATGGCTTTTTTATTATCACATCTGGAAGACAACTACGTCATACAGCTAGATTATCTTTCTTACAAATGGTCTTTGGCTGTCATTCTGCCTTTTTGTTTTTAAAAATCAGTTTGTGTTGCATGCTGTATTTTTAAGAAAAAGTCAGCCTTACCCAGCACTGCCACAAGGGAAGCGAGATGTGCATCTGCTCTCCCATGCAGAGCTCATCAATAGGAGCACAGGCTGTGCTGCCTGCTTTATTATTTGAGGTACCCAAGTCACTGGATGCATGTGAGTCTCAATGGAGGCTGTGTAGCTCAAGCCTGCACAGGGAGCTCTTGAACCCCTAGATTAAACCTACCTTCTCTCTGCCCCCTGTAACAACATGTGATATTTTAGTGAGGTCCTCTGCACATACATGGAAACAAATGGAGGACAATAGTGACATCTGTCCCTGTTAATTTTCCTTTCCGTTATTAGGCTTTTATTTCAACAGAAATAGCCACATTTTCTTGGAGGGATGGAGAGCAGTGCTCAGTGGAACTGCAGTTATTGTTAATGGAATAGCTGACTGGAAAGGAAAAAAGAGACCCAAGTGTGGCAACAGCAGGCTGTGGAGTCTGGGAAATCAGTTCTCTTTCTGCAAGCTGCCGTACTCAATAACGGTCTGTTACTGTCACTTCAAGGACAGCCATCACCAAGCACAAGCAGTGGATAAATGTGCTCTGGGTGAGGAAGGTCTGGATTCAATCCCAGTAGGATAACCCAGGAAATATACTTTGTACTCAGGGTGAGCCTGCAAGAGTTAGAAAAGACAGGATGCTGCACCCAAAAGGTCACTGTAACTTTTCAGTAACAATCAGACTATTTTTTTTTTTGGATAATAGAAACTGTAGTAAATGGACATTAATTCTCTTTAACAAAAGAAATTAAAGTAAACACTAAAGCAAAACATACCAGTGAATCTTCTCACCCTCATAGAGCTACTGTGACAGAAAGAAGATGAAGGGGGACATCAAAACATGCTGGGGAATAACTCCAAATAACCATTCTCCAGACCATTGTCTCCAAATAACAATAATTTTACCTCTTCATTAACAGACAAATTTCATTTTCATCATATCAATATCTAATTTACTTACCTTCACACGTTTCTCAAACACTTAAAAGGTCTGATACAAAATCAAAGTAAATTGTCTTGATGTTGAAGCAACTTCTTTACTTAAAGTAAATTTTATCAATAAATTCATATAATATTATATTTATTACCCTATTACTGGATTAAAAAATATGTCAATACCTCTAATTCTCTAAAATACGTGTTTTCCAGGCCTATTTATTTTCTGTCGATTTTAGTAATCGGGCTGCTGTCCTCAACTCACACATTTCTTAGTCGAAGACATTGTCTGAAAGGCACAGAAGGTCAGGACCCTTGACCTTCTTTTGGCTTCTCTTCTGGCATCTAGTGTGGCATTGGCTTTCAAAAAAAATCTGCACTTTATGTTGTTATGCTAATGAATGCTATGATTTTACAAGGTAGAAATTTTGTTCTCCCTTTTCCTTTGTAGTTCTAGTACTTAAGATATATCAGCGTGGGAACCTTCATTCTGAGAAGTGTCCCAGTGAGTGGATAGGTTACAGAAAGAAATGTTACTTCATATCAGAAGAGGAAAAAAACTGGACATCTAGTCAGGCCTTCTGCGCTAAGAATGAATCTTTGCTTGCTGTTTTTGAAAATAAGGATGAAATGGTAATGGAACATAAAACAAACCAATACAACTTCTGTATCTCACTCTTTTCTTGACTGTTATCTACAAAGCTCTCTTTTTCTTATCTTGTAAATCTTTGTAAAATAAACAAGCTGTGTGAATTCAGGTAGTGAAAAGTACCTAAGTAAGTAACTGTCTCACTGCAGCAGATGCAACAGCACTAAAAGCTTTCCCATGCTGCTTTTGTGCCTGGATTTGACTTGAATGACTTTGAAAAGCTCTTTTTAAACAAATCAAATAATTTACAGTTTTCCTTTTCTGTCCTATGTATCTTCATCTTCAAAGCAAGTATGAATCAATCGAACTCTCAGTATAGGCAAATAAATATATCCTTTGCTTTCTAAAAGAAACCAATCCTTGGAAACCAGCATAATGGAAATCAACCATTTAATCTACTTGTATCTGATTTTAGATTGACTTAATGCATCTTAGAGATTCATGCTTATACCAATGGTGGGAATATACCTCCATGGAAGCTGGTTTAGACATTTCTCATTCTAATAATTTTGTTAAGACACTAATTTGCCTATATTATGGTCCAATTGCATTGAGTTGAATGCTAGTGACATCTTGCTACTTACTGCATGTTACTAAAATTGCAATTTGCTTTTACAGACTTTCTGCCTCTTGAGTAATGTCAATGAGAAAGTAGTTTCATCAGAAAGTTATTTTTTAAATAGGTTGACATTTGAGCTTTGTTACTGTGATTTTTAATCAGAGGTCAAAAGTCTACTTTTCTGGCTGGCTGCTACACGGTGGTGGTGTACCAGCTCTTGAAACAGAGGAAACCTCAGTGAAATTACACAGTTTAATCACATCTAAATTTGTCTTGAGCTAATAAGTATTTTTACAGTGACAAGAATTTCAACAATGACAAAGATGCAGAACATAATTCTTACTTCTGTATGAGTCCCTTGCTGAATGTGGTCTCTGATTTTATCCTATAATCAGACTCCTTTCTTTGTCAGACATATTTGCCAACTTGTCCCCTCTCCAGCAAGCCCCTTCTGCATTGTTGCCCTGTGAGTGGGACATCGCCTGACTGATGTGTTAATACTTCTTTTCCTTACTTATCTAAATGATCCACTTTTAATTTAGTGCTTGTAATGTTCAGCTGATAATTGGCTAGGTAGAAATTGGTGTTATTTAAACTGCTGCTTAAAAACCTCATACGTACAAACTACGAACACACCTTATAAAAGTAAAGCACAAGTACAATGACATTGGCCTACTGGGTCAGCCTCGTGCTTTGTGTCATGAGGTGTCTGGTCTCCATCACTGGGTAGCGTTAGCCACACCAGAAAAAGGTCCATCAACAACTGCAGAAATGTCACTGGGACCATACCAAGACAGTTTATTTTGAACAGTATTGATCTGAAATTGCTTGGGAAGAGTGGAGGAGTAGAAGGCTACATTACTTTCATGTTAATTATTAAGTCCATGCTGACAGCTAACATCCATATCATTTCTAATTTCACTGAGTCTAATGACAGCTTGTTGCAAGGAGTTCTATAATATTAACCTATTGCAAGTGCCGCTTCTGCTGTTTTCCATCAGCCTTTGCTGTGTTTGATATAGGTTGTTGTAAACTTCTGAGGTAGTGAACTGTCTTTTACTCTTTTTATCTAGATACCCACAATGCTTTAAATAAGAACTGGGAAGGGGAGGAGCTGCCATATGCCCATCTGAACTGCAGTTTAAACATACCTGTTTGTACCATCCCCTTTATACCAAGCTGCATATGTAGAGATTGATAAACACATTTAGGCATACATGTATATAAACAATACATGGTGTTTGGGTATTTTTGAGTGCAGTGAATGGTAGTAACTTTTAAGGGTATAGAATTGAATAGTTTAACTTAAGGTTATGATACTAAAACAATTGATTCACAGGCTCAATTAGGGTCAAGAAAAAAGAGTCAATTCATAAATGTCAATGAAATACTTAATGAAAACCTTCTAGATGACAGTATGATGAACTAGTCCTCCTCTGAAGTCACAGGAGGGATTTGCTTCTTGTTGTGAGAACTCATGTTGATAAAATACTTTTTTTTTTTTTTTTTTTTTTTTTTTTTTCAGTATTCTTTAGTTAAGCTATTGAAAATAGATGACTCTTGGATTGGATTGTGCAAGAAAGGTGAACGTTTCTACTGGGAGAATGGCACTGCCTTGAACATGAACTTGTAAGTTCCTTTTCATCGAATAATACATACCAGGACACTGAGAATACCATCAAGTGCTTAACCAAATGTAGACCTGGGGTTTGCAGCACAATGTAATTTCTGTCCACATTTTTTTTTTCTGCTGGGACTTACAGCCATGACTTTGAAAAGAAACTCTTTGCAGTTATTACTGATCTAAATCCAAAAGTGCCAATGAATGGAGAGAAGTCTGATTCAAAAATGAAAACAAAACAAAACAAAACAAAACAAACAAAAAAAAAAACAACGATGTTTTGTTAGCTCAGCACAGTAAGATGTTATTGGTCATCCCTACTTACTTTAATGTTGATATGTTTTTCAGTATCTAGTATAGACATTTCAACTTCCAGATCTTCAAAGATCATGGTTTCTAGTGTGATCCTTTGTTCTCATCTTCCTGAAAGACACAATATTTAGCAAAAGCTGTTTCAGTATGGCTCATGATGGTGTTGTCTTATGTAGTTGTAGTTGAGGCATTAATTTTCATTAGCTATTAGGAGATAGCAATTAAATCTGTGTCTCAATGGATCTATTTAAACTGTTCTCAGCTTCTGTCAGATTCATTTTTTTGCTGTTATAGGTCTCCCACAGCCCTCTCTTTGCCACTTTGCTCTCTTTTAGACCTCTCCCAAGTAATTTTTCTGTCTACGAATTCATTTGTATTAAAACTATGTAAAGTAACTTTTTGTTGCATCATACCAAAGTATGATCTTTCCAATGTGTTCTAAAGATGTTTCATTTGGAATCCCCATTTCCTTCTTTCTCAGCAGTAATCCAACCTCTGTGACCAATTCTATTGGTGCAGTTCTAAAAATATTTGATAGACAAGGGACCTAGTTGTTATTTACATCCCTCAGTTTCTCATTTCCTTTACACTGATGTCATTTCTCACAGAGTATTTTTAAACAGTGGTGGAAGTGCCATGAACTCACAGACATGTTTTTCTAAACCTCCATCCTCCCTAGCATCTTGCCCTTCTTAGGAATTCTGAAGAAAAATAGTTGTGATTGGAATTCTTCCTGGGGGTCAGTTTTCACTTTCAATTTGTACCTATGTCAAGATTATTGGCATTATTCCATGCCATCAGTAAATGTTTAACCTGTTCTATTTTTGCCTAGATAGTTCTGTCTATCATTGGAATCCAGATTTTAGGGGAGCTGGGACTTTGGCCAGACCCAGAAACACCACTGCCAAGGTTTTCTTGTTCAGTACAGGTACCAGTATGATTTCTTCAGATATATTGTCTATCGGTAGTCTTAGCAGGTCACCTGTTACTCTCACATTAATTTTTTTTTTGGAATCAGAGAGAATGAAGTGACAGGTAGGAAGGAATCATAGAATCGTAGAATGGTTTGGGTTGGAAGGGACCTTAAAGATTATCTACATCCAACTCCCCTGCCATGGGCAAGAACACCTGCTCAGCTGCTCAAAACCCCATCCAACCTGGCCTTCAACACTTCCAGGGAGGGGGCATCCACAGCTTCTATGGGCAACCTGTTCCAGTTCTTCACCACCCGCATAGGAAATAGTTTCTTCCTAATATCTAATCTAAATCTACCCTTTTTTAGTTTAAAGCCATTACCCCTTGTCCTATCAGTGTTGATAGGACAAAGAGTCCCTCCCCATCTTTCCTGTAGACCTCCTTTAGATACTGGAAGGCCACTATAAAGTCTTCCTGGAGCCTTCTCTTCTGCAGGCTGAACAATTCCATCTCTCTCAGCCTGTCTTTATAGGAGGAGCGCTCCAGCCCTCTGATCATATTTGTGGCCCTCCTCTGGACCCAGTCCAACAGGTCCTTGTCTTTCTTGTGCTGGGGGCCCCAAAGCTGAATGCAGTACACCAAGTGGGGTTTCATGAGAGCAAAATAGAGGGGGAGAATCTCCTCCCTCAACCTGCTGGCCACACTTCTTTTGATACAGCCCCAGATACAGTTGGCTTTCTGTGCTGCAAGCACACATTGCCAACTCATGTTGAGTTTTTAACCACCAACACCTCCAGGTCCTTCTCCTCAGAGCTGCTCTCAATCCATTCCCCGTCCAGCCTGCATTTGTGCTTAGGATTGCCCCAGACCATGAGGCAGCACCTTGTACTTGGCCTTGTTGAACTTCATAGTTTTGCATGTGCCCACCACTCCGGGTCCCTCTGAATGGTATCCCTTCCATACAGCATGTCAACTGCACCACACAGCTTCGTGTCACTGGCAGACTTGCTGAGGGTGCACTCAATCCCACTGTCCATGTCACCAACAAAGATGTTAATTAATATCAGTCCCAATACCTGCTCTGAGAGATATCACTCATCACTTGTCTCCACCTGGACATTCAGTTAGTGACCACAACTCTTTGAGTGTGATCATCCAGCCAATTCCTTCCCCAAGGAGTGGTCCATCCCTCAGATCCATGTCCCTCCAATTTAGAAATAAGGATATCATGGGGAGGTTCCAGTTGACTGGAAGCTGGCAAACATTGTTCCAATTTTCAAGAAGGGCAAGAAAAAAGACCATGGTAATTACAAGTACAGGTACTAAGGGAGGTAATAATTCTAGGTACAGGTACTAGGGGAGCTGGCTAGGAAAGGTGCCCTCCTAGATCTGTTTCTTGTGAATAGAGAGGATCTCATGGGTGGATTGGCAATTGGTGGTCATCTTGGCCATAGTGACTGTGAATTAAGTAGTCAAATTTAAAATATTTGGTGAGAGGAGGAGAACTGCCACCAGAACTTCAACCCTGTATATGGGGAAAACAAGCAGATTCCCATATGGAGCTGCTCAGGGAACTGGTGAGCAAGATCCCACAGGACCTTTTTTTTTGAAGACTTTTTTTTTGAAGACATTGGTGCCCATCAGTGTTACTCGGTTTTACATACCACCTTTTATGAGCACAGGAACAGGCAATTCCAGAATGTTGGAAGTCAAGCAAGCAGGACAGAAGGTTGGCTTGGCTGAGCAGAGTCTTGTAGACCATAGGCAGAAAAAGAAAGTGTGTGTCCACTGGAAGCGAGGTTGGGTGACATGGAAGGACTATAGAGATGATGTTCACCATTGCAGGGAGAAAATTTGTGTGGCTTCAATTAGAGTTGAAGTTGGCCAGTATTGTGGGGACTCCTTTAAAGGGCTTTTAAAAATATGCTAACAGCAAAAGGAGGACCAAGAAAACATTGGTCCATTACTGGATGACGATGGTCAGCTCACAAACAGGGATGTAGAAAAAGCAGAGATGCTTAATGCCTTCTTCGCCTCTGTTTTCAACACCAATTGTTGGGTTCTGAGTTGGAGGACCTGTGGTGGTTTTACCATGCTAGGCAGCTGAACACAACAACCGCTCTCTCACTCCCCCTCCTCAGAAGAGGAGGGGAAGAAGTAAAAGAAAGAACATCTCACGGGTTGAGATAAGGATAATTTAATTACAGGAAAAAATAATTATTAAGGAAAGATTATTATTAAACAATTTAACTAAAGGGAAAAAAGTGAAAGGGGAAAAGGGAGGGGGAAAGGGAAAAAACAAAATAAAACAAGTAAAGGCTATGTGGAAGTGCAGAAGAAAGAAATTACTCTCCGCTTCCCACAAATGAGCGATGCTTGACCACGTCCTCGAAGCAGGGCCTCAATGCACATTGCCCATGTTCAGGAGGAGGACAGACGTTTTTGCAGCGAGAGCCCTCCCCCCCCCCCCCCCCCCACTTCTTCCTTTTTCCACCTTTCATTGCTGAGTGTGACATGGAGGCTGGGGTCTGACCTGTTGGAGTGTGCAGCTCTGCAGAGAGAGACCTGAGAGTATGTATCAGCATACTCTCAGAGCAATGTATCCATGTGGCCAGGATGGCTGATGGTATCCTGGGGTGCATTCAGAAGATGTTGCCAGCAGGTCGAGGGAGGTGATCCTGCCCCCTACTCAAGCCCTGGTGAGGTCACACCTGGAGTACTGTGTCTAGTTCTGGGCTCCCCAGTACAGGAGGGACATGGAGCTACTGTAGTGAGTCCAGAGGAGGGCTACGAAGATGATTAGAGGCCTGGAGCACCTGTTGTACAAGGACAAGCTGAGGGAACTGGGCCTATTTAGCCTGAAAAGGAAAAAGACTGAGGAGAGGCCTTGTCAATGTGTATAGATATATGAGGGGAGGGCATCAAGGAGATGGAACTGGTCTCTTCAGTTGTTCCCAGTGAGAGGACAAGAGGAAACGGGCATAAACTGAAGCATAGGGAGTTCTGGCTGAATATGAGTGGTCACTTCTTTACTGTGAGGGTGACAGAGCACTAGAACAGGTTGCCCAGAGAGGCTGTGGAGTCTCCCTCTCTGGAGATATTCAAACCCCACCTGGATGCCATCCTGCACAATGTGCTCTAGGTGATCCTGCTCAGCAGGGGGGTTGGTTTAGATGATCTTCGGAGGTCCTTTCCAACCTCAGCCATTCTGTGATTCTGTGATGACACTGTCATGCTTTCCACAAGTCCAGGTAGATGATGTCAGTTGCTCTTTCACTATCCACCAAGGCTGTAACCCCACAACAGAGGGCTACCATCTGGCCTGTCAAGCACCATCTGCCCTTAGTGAAGCCATGTTGGCTGTCACCAATCACCTCCTTATTCTCCATGTGCCTTAGCATAGTTTCCAGTTAGTTTCCATAGTTTCCATCTGCTCGATGACCTTGGCAGGCAGAGAGGTGACACTGACTGGTCTGTAGTTCCCCAGGTCTTTCCCCCTTTTAAAAAATTGAGGTTATGCTTCCCCTTTTCCAGTCCTTGGTAACTTCACCGGACTGCTGTGACTTTTCAAATATGATGGACAATGGTTCAGCAACTTCGTCTGCCAGTTCCCTCAGGATCCTTATCAGGTCCCATGGATTTGTGTACCTTCAGGTTCCTTAGATGGTCCTGACCCTGATCTTCTTCTAGAGTGGGCAGTGCACTGTTCTCCCAGTCCCTGCCTTTGGATTCTGTGAAGTGGACAGTATGGCTAGAGCACTTGCTGGTGAAGATGGAGGCAAAAAAAAGCCAGTGAGTACCTCAGCCTCCTCCATGTTGGTTGTAGCCAGGTCTCCTGTTTTGCTTATTGAGGGGATACAGTTTCTTTTATCTTCCTTTGTTGCCCTGTGTACTTGAAGGAAAACTTCTTGACATTTTTTACATCTCTAGTCAAGTGCAGCTCTTCAGATCATCTTCAGCTGGATTAAGCATCTTCATAAGAAAAATCAGACCGGCTTTAGTGAATTTGTCATAAGCTGCAGACATCCCAGATTCCGCCACTGTTTATATTAGAAAATGTGAGGGATAAAACAGCTCTGCATCAGGCCTAACAAGCTCCCCCCTGCCCTGCTCTCCTGAATGTTTTTGGCCTCAGTAATTATAGTCTGCAGATATCATAAGCTGTCTTTTGTTTTTCCTCCTGTTACTATGTGATATCTAGTGTTGTCTGTTCACAGGAATGGGGATTTATGCAGCAGTGCATGAGCTAAATGGGCTTTTCTAACAAGACTTGTTGCTTGTTTTGAGCAGCTGAAACTACCATGTCCCAGGAGACAAAAGTCAACTGGAAACTACTTCAGTGGAAGTTTGTTTTACAGCAGGCTGAAATTGGCTCCATAGTAGAAGAAATTAATTAGTAATCACTTTTTTCTTCCTGTATTTTTTTCAGGTTTCAGATAAAGAATCATTCTGAGTGTGCCTACTTGCACTCCTTCACTGTCTCTACATCAGCATGCTCTTTGCCCAGGCGCTGGATCTGTACCTATTATCCCTAAAATAATAACTCGGATCTTCTGGGGATCTTGATAGTTAAGATGTATCTCTTTGGATAAATGGCAGTCCTGACATGGCCACAGACTTTTGTACCACCTGGAAGCCTAAACCAGAGAGGAGAAGGCTCCACATCAGCTTCCAGAAATATGCGCTCCATAACACACCAGCTCTCCTGTCCTAGGACAGAAGAGGAATATGCTTGGTCCAAGATACAGATCCTGTACAATGGAGACTACTTGTGCTGGCTGTCTAAGGCGAAGGTGCAGTGGGATTCCTGATAGTCTTCTGCTGCATAATGATCTCTTTAGTGTTGTCCTTCATCTCAGCTCATGGCTTTGTGGATGCCCACCAGCCAGAGATACTAACCAGCTGGCACAGCTGCAGAAGCTCTAAATCAAGGCTATTAGCTTTCTCCAAAAACTGATGTTTTTATAGTGCTTACTCACTATCTTAGTACACCATTTCCCCATCTGCCAACCTTCTGGCCTCACCTTCAGACCCACGCCTTTTGATCCTCTTACCTCCTTTTATTTTCTGTCCTAACTTGTGAGCATCGTATTTTTCTGCTTATTGCCTTTTAAATAAACCAATACACTAACTTTGCATTATGAATAGTCTGTGGCCATAACTGTTGAAAGCAATTCCTATGACTGCAGAAACAGGAAGTTCATTTCTTACCAGAGGAAATCCTGCTAAGAAAGTGTTTCCTACTGCACATTTCTGGAACACAAAGTGCAGAAAAAAATCCTCTGAGCATGCAGCACTGGCAGTCTGGGACATGAGAACTGCAACAGTCTGCTGGTAGCTAATATCCAACCTAAACTTCCCCTGGTGCAACGTGAGGCCCTTTCTCCATGTCCTGTTGCTTATTCCCTGGGAGATGAGACTGACCCCTACTCTGCCACAGCCTCCTTTGAAATAGCTGTAGAGAGCAATAGGGTCTCACCTGAGCCACATTTTTTTCTAGGCTAAATAACCCCAATGTCCTCAGCTGCTCCTCATAAGACTTGTTCTCCAGACCCCTCACCAGCTTTATAGTCCTTCTTTGGACACACTCCAGGGCCTCGATGTCCTTCTTGTAGTGAGGGGCCCAAAACTGAACACAGTACTTGAGGTGCAGCCTCACCAGAGATGAGTACGGGGGGACAATCACTTCCCCAGTCCTGCTGGCCACACTGTTTTCTGATATAAGCCAGGATGCTGTTGGCTTTCTTGGCCACCTGAGCACGCTGCTGGTTCACATTTAACCAGCTATCAACTAATACAACTTGAAGAAGTAATACAAAAGCAGAATAAGGGGCTTTATGAAAAAAGGGTGTCAGCCCCCTGCTTCTTATAACACAATGAGATCTGCTTGTAATCATAGTGCTGGCAGACAAGAATGGTTTTGGATTTGTGAACACAAGGCCGCAGAAGCATCTGTAAACCAGTAAGAGCTGCTCATTTAGTCATCGAACTAGTCATTTGAAACATTTCAGAACTTTGTTTGCTTTTGTTTTTCTTTTGATTGTATGAGAACATCTACATTCTATTAAAGCACCTATATTGTCCTTTGATCTGTATGATAAAATGTCTAGGTAGCTTCCTGTTTCTTTGTACAATGTCAATGCCTTTTACAGGAGTTTTGAACTTTGTTTATATGAAACATGTTTTTGAGAAACCTCATTTTGCTACAGGTTTTGCTCTAAAAATATTCACAATATCTTTAAAATGTTTACAAAAATACATTATTAAGTTCCAGAGTTAAAAGAGCTTATTTTCCCATCTCATTTGAGTGATAGCAGATTACTTGGATCTGCTAGAAAAAGTTGTTTTCAGACATGTGAAGAGATTTCTCAGACATAATAGTCAAACATTGCAAAGCTTCTCCACCACTTGTTTAACCAGAAACTCTGCATTCTTGTGGTTCAGTATTTATATAGTATTCTTATAGTTTATGGGAGGCATCATTGACAGAACAGAATTCTACAGCATCTAGAAATCTGACAGGAGGATTTACTCAAAGAAACAATGGATCTTGTGATCAGTTTTTCTTAGCTCTTCCCGATGTTACGGTTCTTGCTGATCTGAATGACAGCTGGAGAAGGCTACCACTGTGAGCACAGTGGTAGAGCTTTACCCAATTTCTCTGCGGCATTTTAAGTTTACTGCACAGCTTGCTTGCTCAAGCCAAAGACATTGTGCAGCATACCAGCCAGAACAGAAGAGAATCACAGAATCATTAAAGTTGGAAAAGACATACAAACTCATCTGGTCCAGCCACCCCACTACTGCCAATATTACCCAATAAACCACGTCCTTAAGCACCAGGTCCAAACTGTCCTTAAACACCCCCAGGGATGGTGACTCCACCAGCTCCCTGGGCAACCCGTTTCAGTGCCTAGCTACTCTTTCTGAGAATAGATTTCTCCTAATTTCCAACCTGAACTTCCCATGGCACAACTTGAGAGTATTCCTCAGAAAAATATCAGCTTTTAGTTCAGGAAATCTATCAGAAAATTTGCAGATGACACGAAACTGGGAGAAGTGGCTGATATGCCAGAAGGTCATGCTGCCATCCACAGAGACCTGGATAGGCTGGAGAAATAGGATAACGGGAACCTCATTAAATTTAGCATGGGGAAGTGCAAAGTCCTGCAACTGGGAAGGAACAACCCCAGGCACCAGCACATGCTGGGGACTGACCAGTTGGAAAGCAGCTTAGCAGAAAAGGACCTGGGGTCCTGGTAGACACTAGGTTGAACAAGAGTCAGGAATGCTCCTGCTTGTAGCAAAGAAAACTAATGGTTTTCTGGGATATATTAGGCATAGTATTCCTGGCCACAAATACGATTAAAGGACTGGAGCAGCGGACGTCCAAGGCCACTTCCAACCTCAACCATGTTGTGATTCTATGATCTTGCCTGAGTTTTGGCCAAAGCTAGACCTGAAGAAGCTGTATTTGAGAGCCAAGGGTTCTTCTCACTGTAGGCTGCTCAACTGTACAAATTATCACACATGATGCACAAGGATTCCTCCATTTAAATACATCAAGAGCAGAGAGACACCTCCCTGGCTGAAAAAAAGAAAGAGGTTTAAGAGTATGCAGTATCTAGGGGAGGAATGGACATAACTTAGAGGAAGTTATGTCTCATCACTGATCTGATGTTTTAGACCTCCGTAAACACAGGAACAGTGCATTTTCATGTTATTTTAACTATTGCCAAAATCAGAAGAAACATCTTACTCTTCAAAGAAATCTGCATTGTCAGACAATGGCCTCAAAACAGTGATACTGAGACTGGCTTTGTCTAACAGCAGACCTGACTCAAGTTTGAGTCCATCAAGAGCAATTAAAATGAGGTACAAATATAGTACACACAATATATTCTCGGAGAACTGACAACTTATGCATGCTGCCAACAGTGCAGTGCTGTGAAGAAAAAACAAACAGAATTGTTATTTAAAATATCCCTTTATTTTTAATTTTAATTTTTCTTTAGTCAAATCAGTGAAACCTAGAAGCACTTAGTAGTCTGCCTTAAGGTAAAATAATAGGCATTTATTTTACCTTGCTGAATTTCAAAGACTAGATAGAAACATTAGAAGCCCATGAACAAAAACATGTTTTACATTTATAAAGGAAAATGGTTGAAAAATCTCAGCAGACAATTTGTAGTTTCCTATGTGAAGCTTTATTCTACATGTTAACCAGAGCAACACACATGTTGGGGAACTTACTTGTGTTTATGGTGGTGGAAATAATATGAAAAGACAACACACTTGTCTGAGAGTTCATCTAACCACCAAAGCAAATTGAATTAGAAGGGAAAAAGGCAATTTTGGATATGTTCCTGGAAAGCTCTTTAAAAAAATCTATTATAAAAAATCTATTTCACAGCCAGGTCTCTTAGCCGTATTTATGAATACTTTTGCATATGAACAATATCTTAAGCCCTAACTCAGTAAGGCAATAAAATGCATGCTAAGCGTCATGCAGCAAACTTGTTTAGCAGCAACCTTAGGTTTGCTGAGAATTTTTGTGCTGGGAAGATTCCTTTTTCCATGAACTGTCAATATGTTATAGCAACATTTCAGTGTGTCATAAAATACAATTGATTGAACATAAACATTTCTATTTTGCCATTAGTGATTTTTTTTTTTTTTTTTTTTTTTTTTTTTTTTAACAAATGAATGAGCACTGGTGGTGGGTTGACTTGGCTGGCCACCAGGTCCCCACCAAGTGTCTCTCTCACTTTCCTCCTTCACAGGACAGGGGGAGAAAATAGAATGAAAAAACTCATGGGTTGAGATAAAGACTGAGGATAGATTTTTCACCAATTACTGTCTCAGAAAAAACAGACTGGACTTAGGGAAGATTAATATAATTTATTGGCAATTAATAACAGAGTAAGGCAGTGAGAACCAAAAAAACCCCAAACCTGAAAGCGCACTACCCCCATCTTCCCTTCTTAAGCTCAACTTCACTTCTGACTCCTGACTCTACCCCTGCCGCTTTCCCAAGTGGCACAGGGGGATGGGAAATAGGGCTTTCAGTTTGTCCGTAACACTTCATCTCTGCCAGTCCTTCATCTTTACTCCCTGCCCTTGCTCCAGAATGGGGTGCCTCCCACGGGATGCAGTTCTTCCTGAACTGATCCTGTGTGGGCTTCCCACAGGCTGCAGTTCTTAAAGAACTACTCCCACATGTATTTGTACCACAGGGCCCCTCCTTCAGGAGCAAAGTGCTCTAGCATGGGTCCCCCATGGGCAGCAGCTCCTGCTTCACTCGGGTCTCCACAGGCTGGAGCTCGAGCCGGGGGCCTGCTCCTGCAGGGGCTCTCCATGGGCCGCAGCCTCCTCCAGGCCAAATCCACCTGCTCCACCAGGGGCTCCTCCATGGGCTGCAGCATGGAGATCTGCTCCATGTGGGACCCATGGACTGCATGGGGACAGCCTGCTGTGGTGGTTCTACTCGGGTGGGCAGCTGAGCTCCACCACAACCACTCTCTCACTCCCCCTCCTCAAAGGGAAAGGGTGAGAAAATATGATGGAAAGGCCTCAAAGTTTGAGATAAGGACAGGGAAATCACTCAGCAATTATCGTGACAAGCAAAACACACTCAGCACAGGGAGATAGGAAGATTTATTGCCTATTACTAACAAGCTAGAGAAGTAAGAAACAAAGGAAAGAAACCAAAATCACCTTCCCCCCATCCACCCTCTTCCACCTCCACCCCCCCTCCCCCCCGAAGGGCACAGGGGAATGGGGTTATGGTCAGTCTATAGCGCTTCTTCGCTGCCGCTCCTTCTCGGTCACTCTCATCCCCTGTGCTGTGGGGTCCGTCCCATGGGATGCAGTCCTTGCTGAACTGATCCAGTGTGGGCTTGCAACAGGCAGCAGCTCTTCAAGAACTGCTCCAGATACGGATCCGTACCACAGGGTCCATCTGTCAGGAGCACACTGCTCCAGCCTGGGTCCCCCACGGGCAGCAGCTCCTGCCAGGTCACCTGCTCCTGTGTGGTCTCCTCTCCATGGGCTGCAGGTCTGGCCTGGAATCTGCTCTGGCAGGGGTCCTCCACAGGCTGCAATCTCTGTCAGTGCAGATCCACCTGCTCCACCGTGGTCTCCTCCACGGGCTGCAGTGTGGAACCCTGCTCCACTGTGGTACTCCATGGGCTGCAAGGGGACAGCCTGTGTCACCATGGGCCTCACCACAGGCTGCAGGGGACTTTTGCTCCGGTGCCTGGAGCACCTCTCTCCCCCCTTCTTCACTGACCTTGGCGCCTGCAAGGCTGTTCCTCACTCCTCTCACTCTCCCAGCTACTGTGTGGCAGAGTTTTTTGTTTGTTTGTTTGTTTTGTTTTGTTTTGTTTTGTTTTTCCCTTTCTTAAATATGCTCTCACAGAGGTGAAAACAACATTGCTTCATCGCTTATTGGCTTGGCTCTGGCCAACCTTGGCTCTGGCCCTTACCTTACATGGGGCAGCTTCTAGATTCTTCTTGCAGAAGCCACCCCTATGGCCCCCTGCTACCAAAACCTTGCCACATATACCCACTACACCTGCTCCATCAGGGGCCTCTCCACAGGCTGCAGGGGAATTTGTGTTCCATGCCTGGAGCACCTCCTGCCCTCCTTCTGCACTGACCTTGGGGGCTCCAGGGCTGGTTCTCTCCATACATTTTCTCACTCCTCTCTCCCAGCTGCTGTTGCACATCAGTTTTTCTTAAATATGGTTTAACAGATGTGCAACCAACCATTGGCTTATAACACAGAAATACTCAATTGGTTATTGTAAATCACAATCCGTGAGTTTCTCTGATCCTAAGCATTAAAACCTAGTTAATATTTACTTTCCAATCATTTCCAATTTTTAGTCTTTATCTCTCCAGTTGCAGAGTTGTCACCCAAATTGTCAGTCTACTATTGTTTTTTCTGAAGGTCCTATGACTGCAGATAATTTGAGCAAAAAAAAATCAGAGAGCTCTTGCCACAGCCACACATTTTACACATAACTTTTTCTTGATTAAAAAACCAATCACTATGTGATAAATGGAACAAGATGGAACTGCTACACCATCTGCAGTTGATTCTAATTAACGTAATTAATATGATTGATATAGTTATTGCAATGTAATTAGACAGCTTTAATGTCATGCAAACTGATTTAATCAACTCTTTATTTGGAAAGACAACTCAAATAAATAATGTGCCCTGACAAATGGTCTTCAGTTCAAGTGTTAATGTGTAATTTCCTCTCATAAGAGAAGGGATTTCAAAATCAGATTATTTTTTGCAAGTATTGGATGTTAGGGAAAATGCATCATGGATAATGTTTAAAAGAAAATCATTTGCTTTCATTATGGAAAAGGTCTTGTATACCATAATTGTCACTCCAAAGGTCCAGACTGGGAGTTTCTTTTATCATTTTCCTGATGGAGGCCAAAATACTTTTATGGTAGGTCTACAACTTCTCATTTTAGAAGACTGTGTATGCAGCGTTTGTTTGAAACTTTTGCTAATGGAGAGAATAAGAAAGAAAACTGAAAGTTGATTTACTGTCTGTTTCAATAGTGAAGCTATTTTAGATAACTGAAAGAATAAAAACTCATGCTATGGAAATTTTCCTTTGCTGAGAGAAAGAGATTGAACTTTTGGAATTCAGAATACCTGTTGTACTGGGTCTGGCTGGGATGTTAACTTTCCCTGCAGCAGCCCATACAGTGCTGCGCTCTGCACTTGTAGCTAGAACAGCACTGGTATCACACTGGTGTTGTGTCTGCTGCTGAGAAGTGCTGGCACAGCATCAGGACTCCCTCTAACCCTCCTAGGGGGTGGGAAAAAAGTGAGAAGGAAACATCACCAGGGCAGCTGACCTAAACCAAGCAAAGGGATATTCCATACCATATGATGTCACACTCAGCAATGAAAGGTGGAAAAAGGAAGAAGAGGGGAGGGGTGGGCTCTCGTTGCGAAAACGTCTGTCCTCCTCCTGAACACCGGCTACGTGCGTTGAGGCCCTGCTTCAAGGACGTGGTCAAGCATCGCTCATTTGTGGGAAGCAGAGAGTAATTTCTTTCCTCTGCACTTCCATATTGCCTTTACTTGTTTTGTTTAGTTATTCCCTTTCCCCCTCCCTCTTCCCCTTTCCCTTTTTTTTCCCTTTAGTTGAATTGTTTAATTAATAATAATATTTCCTTAATAATATATATATATATATATATTTCTCTTTAATTAAATCATCCTTATCTCAACCCGTGAGTTGTTCTTTCCTTTACTTCTTCCCCTCCTCATCTGAGGAGGGGGAGTGAGAGAGAGGTTGTGGTGTTCAACTGCCTAGCACGGTAAAACCACCACACCTGTGCAAGAAATTCCTTGGATATATGTCCCCTGAGACCACATTGAACCCAGTTCAGCTGTCACAACCAGACGCATTCTTCACAGTTGCCACTGATGCCACCCAAGCCGGGTTATGGGTGAAGAGCCAGGCTGGTGGGCAGGCAAGGGTCGTATACTGCCACAATGGGTGAGGCATGATTTGTCTCTAAATCTAAATGGTAGTTCTCTGAATCTCCTTTGAGACCCTTAAAAACTAGACCCACCATCCAGTCTTCTGACATGAATATTTCTAAGCAAGTTGCATAGCAGTATTACTGGCTTGGCTGTCTGCTTGCTGGGTTTCTTTACACGTCTTGGATAGATAGCATCTGACCTTGTCCATTTGGGTGTATTCATTTTCCTGTTTATTGAATAACCTGTAACATTGACCTTCTGAACTGAGACACACCCTCTCATGAAGAAAATTTAAGTACAGAAACCTCACCAAGTTCCTCTGTAGCAAACACATATAACACAGCCACTTTTGTTGTTGTTGTTGTTTTTGTTTTTGTTTTGTTTTGTTCTGTTTTGTTTTGTTTTCCTAGTACCATATGCCGTTTCTGATCATCTATTGCCTTACCTGCCTTTTGGCAGGTTTCTTCTCCTGAAGAAGGAAAATTTTGTTATTTTAATGTTTCTATCTTGTTTTGTTTTATGTTGTTATCATATTAAACTTTATAGAATTTATGCACCTCTTCTTTAGTTTCATTTTAATATATATCTTTTTGTAAGATTGGCTTCTTACTAGTCACAGACTTTCTTGCCTATTTTTTTAGCTCTGCCAACATCCTTGGGGGTTGGACCCAATGATCGCTTGAGGTCCCTTCCAAGCCCTATAATTCTGTGATTCTGTGATTCTGTGATCCTCTGAGTCTGTCATTGTACAAAGAATATAAATGTCCTCCCAAAATAAATAAAAAAGTATTTTTGACTTTGACTCACAATACCATGTTGTCAAGAAAGTTTGCTTATTTGCTTTTTACCCAGCAGTCAGTTGAACAGCTTGTTTTTATAGTTGGAAGCATGTTGGACTTCACAAAATAAATTAAAATGATATAGCATTCTATTTTTGCAGCTTTGAAGTTTTCTTTCTGCTGAAATAAAATGTAAAGTGCAGAGTCTGTCTGAGAAACAAGAACCAGAATTGAAAAAAAAAAAAAAAAGAAAAAAAGAAAAAAAAAAGATGAAGCCAGTTTTCTGAGCATGCAAAAATAAGAACTAGGTTGTGATGTAAAATACTATGCACATCAACTGTAAATACGCACTTAAAGAATGACATGGAAACACTCTCATTGAAATATCTGCATGCCTACATTTTCTTGTATTGTTCTTCTGTCTTGATGTTTGGAGCCAAGCTGCATGCTCCATCCTTCTGTTGAGACAGTGATCTGTATTTTCAAGGCTCTTGACTGTCACTTACCTTCCTGCAACTTTGGTCGGTATCAGGTTCTACTGCCAACCTGAGAGCAACCTTGAGCTTAATTTAACTTGCTAACTTATTTAATAAACACTTCTGTGTTTTTTAACCCAGCCTGTGCCACAGCTGGAAGACACTACCTACAAATGCCTTACTCCTTGACTTTCCTTTGATGTTTTCTCAAAGTTATCCTCTGCTAGTATAGAACTAAAACCTCAGTAATAGATTAGCAGATGCTGCTATGAGATCAGCAATCATAATTCACAGCATTGTTGGTTTACCTTTCTTTTGTCCATTGTGCTCCTCCATTTTCTTGCTGTATCCACCTATTTGGCATATATTTTATTTTACTTTGTATTTATTTATGTTTTTAGAGAAGTAGCTGATAAGGTTTGACAAGGTAGACTCACCAAGTTGTCATGCATTTGTAAAGTATTCACTCTGTACTCACTCTGTTCCAAGAATGTTTTACTGCAGTAGAAAAAATAATAATAATGCCATCTTTGGCAGAATGATGTCAAAAACCCAGATCCCTGAAAACTCTGTAACAAGTAAGGCTGCTGAAAGGTTGATGTTTTGCTGCTACATGGGATTTCACATTCATATTAGTTGACTGTATCATTATTGGTGTGTACTGCTTGTATGCATCAATGACTTGGTTAATTTTTTGGCAGCATGGCAATTCTTGTAAGTCTGGAAGACTGCCCTTTAATTGGGTGGGTTTTCTTCAATCTTTATATGTAGATACAGGAATATATTTTCACTTCCACTTTTAAAAACTAGTCTAAGAGTGTAAAGGGGATTTAGTACAAATGAAATGAGAGACTATAGTATTTGAGCAGTGTCTTTATCAGACACGAGTTTTAAAAACTGGTCTGTTCCTATGCAGGAGGAAAATCCACCTAGGAATCCATTTCTGACATTATTCCCACAGATGCTCTTTTCTTAATCTTAAGAGCTTTCTGAGACAACTACAATATCTGTTCATCTACTCATTTTGATTTACTATAACTTTGTATATCTTAGGAAAAAAAAAAAAAGAAACAAAAAAAAAAAGAAAAAAATATACAGATTATGGTAAGATGATTGTGGTAGGCTGATCTTGGCCAGATGTCAGATGCACACCCAGACACTCTTTCACTCTCTCACTCCCACTACCCTATAGGATAGGTGAGAAAATAAGGTGAAAAACTCATGGATTTAAGATAAAGCCAGAGAGAGCACTTATGAGTTACTTTTACAAGCAAGACAAACTCAAGTTGGGGAAAAATAATTTAATTTATTGTAAACTAAAATAGATTTGGATAATGAGAAACAAAAAGATTAAAACACCTTCCTCCCACTCATTTTTCCTAGGCTCAACTTCACACCTTCATTCCCAATTTCAACACCCCCTCCACCCACCCCCCAAGAGATGCAAGGAAGGTTGAGGATGGGGGATTATGGTCAGCCCATGACAACTCCTCTCTGCCACTCCTAACTCCTCACACTTTTCCACTGCTCCATGGTGGGTCTTCTCCTCAGGCTGCTGGAGAATCTGTGCTCTGCTGCTTGGAGCACCTCCCCCTCATTCTCTCACCTTGGTCTTCACAGGGCTTTTAACCCCTCACTCCTCACACTGCCATGAATGAATTTTAAATTTTCTTAAGTGTGTTTTCCCAAGGGGACTACCAGCTTGGCTGAAGGACTCAGCTGTGTCCTGCAGTGCATCCATAGGAGCTGGCTTTGTCTGGCACCGGGCAATCCCCGACCTCTTCCCACAGAGGACACATCTGCAGCCCCATGTTACCATTGCCTTTGCACCTACACCCAACACAATGATCAACACTGTGACCCTTCAAATACAGCTGTTGCCAGCAGAATATCCTTTGCATCAAGGTGCTACAAAGGGGCAAGGGGCCAGGAGCATTAGAGGTCCCTTGGGCCACCAGGGCAAGGCTTGTCAGCCAGGGCCTGTCCGTCTGCCCCACCAGGAGAAGGCACCTGGGGGGCACCAGGACAGCCCCAACCCTGACACCAGGCACGTTCCTGGGAAGGGGCCAGGGTAAGGCCTGTGTATGGGACCATGGGTTGGCCTGGTTGGGCAGAGCATGGTTGTGGGGAGATGGCCCTGGATGGCCCTGCTGGAGCTTCGTTGGGGCAGGGGCTGATGTAGGGTCCTGAGTGCAGGGGATCCCAGTGGGTGAACAGGTTAGAAATATCTGAGAAGGTTCTGAAGTTTTCAGAGAAAGATGGAGGACTGAAAAAGAAGAAAAGAAAAAAAGTTCACTTGTCAGTTCAGTTATGCTCTTTTAACTGTTACGTTCCTTTTCATGGTCCCGTGACTGCATGACTTTATGCTTAAAAGCATAAATGACCATCCACTGTCCCCTTCCTGTTTATAACACTTGTTTGAAACATTCACCGTAACTGAGTTTGACGCTAACAGTCATTTGCAATCAATAGGAAGAAGTGATAAAAAGACCTTGAGATGGAAAACGAAGAGGGTTACACAGAACTGAATTTCAAAGCAAGGAAGAAAAACTCCAGTGCAGGTAAGCATATAAGTATATATATATCCTTCTATATTCAGACATATTTGAGTTACCATAAAAAAATCAATCAAACAAAAAACACTGCAAACCTGCCAAAATTTAAGTTGGTGTTGCTAAGGAGACAATGGTACATGGCTATATATTGAGAAACATGATGGACAGTAGGTAAGAAGTACCACCAGGCTTGGGGTGTGTGTTGACAGTCCCCGTACAGGATGGAGATTAGAAAATGGAGGTATGGGAGGAAAGCATATAGCAGTAATTGTCAGCAAGCTTCCAGTGGTCTCAGCTCATCAGCTATTTATGTTTTGTCCAGTATTTTTTTTTTCCTCCAAGAATCACGCCCAAGGAGAATCTAAGAAGAACTTAAATGAACACTTTAAGACAGTAACTTACTGTCCAGTAAGCTTTTTCAACAACTTTTGGAGGGTTTTGTCAGGAGCAGCAGGGGAGAAAGTACAAAGATAAATGCTGGAAGGCTTTCAAGATCACTTTTGCTAACCTCTACTTCTTTTAAATGATGCATGGGAGGAAGACAACAAATATCAAGTCCTCAGAGCAATTAGACATCCAGGTTCCAAACAGTTAATTAGCTATGAAGATAGGTTCTTGAGAAATTCTGGCTGCACTCTTACATAAGAACAATTTTTATCAGGAAAAAAGTGAAAGCCACCTTAAGTTACTTGGTGTAGTAGGACAAATTCTGTGCAATTTTACTGACATAAATTGTGCCAGTTTTGCTGTTATTAAAACTTATACTGAGAGTCTGTTCCAACTATAATAAAAGTACATGACCAGCAAAAGTGAGAGAGAAATAAATGGAAAGCTGATAATAAAACATAATATTTATTTAATTAAAATTTTTAAGTGGTCTTTAAATTACTTATCAGAATGCAAAAGGATGTTGCTGTAATGGAGTAGGCTGAACATTTTCCTTTAAAAGAAGCAGAAAGTTAGGCAAAGTGTATGTGACCGAATGTACATAATAGTATGTGACCATAAACACACAGAACATGTAATGACTAAGTCAGTTTTAAAATGCTCATCATCTCCCTGCATGACTGGGTATCTTCCCAAAAGACCACCGCAGGAGCAAACAGGCAGAACAGAAAGACTTCAGGCGAACAGCTTATGGGAACAGTGGTTCCTTTAAGCCTCCTTCAGGCCACATCCACCTGCTCCACTGTGGGCTCCTCCATGGGCTGCAGGGGAACTGCTGCTCACGGGCTGCTCTGGTGTCTGGATCATCTCTACTTCCTTCTTCACTGACCTGTGTCTGCAGGGCTGTTTCTCTGTACATTTTCTAAGTCCGCTCTCCCAGCTGCTGTTGTACAGCAGATTTTTTTTCCCCTTTCTTAAATACACACTCACAGAGGTGCGACCAGCATTGCCTACTGGCTCTTATCTGACTTGTTATAGCTTCTGGGCTTTTCTCACAGGCCCCACCCTTGCAGTCCCCCTCCTACCAAAATATTGCCACATAAGCTCAATATACAGTATGTGAGCTAGATTTAGACTAGACACAGACTAGTCATATTAGCATGGTATCTCAGAAGTGAATTTGCTGGAGTGGTTAGTACTGGTCAAATGCCCTGTTGGCATAATCCAATGCAATATTGACACCAGTTCTTGTAGCAAAGAAGAAAGACCACAATGTAGAGTTCCCCTTCCTCCTCGCAGTCACATCTGGTCTTGGCAGTGGTGCAAGCTGCAGAGGTGTCCTGAGAAGCTGGGCAAACACTGAGCCATTAGGTTGTGCTTCACTGTCAGCAATGTAACATCACCACTACCAGAGCTCAGTCTGGGTATCTGTGCAATAATCTGAGTATTTACACAAGTCACTTGTTACTGTTTTGCCTGCAGTCCAGCCATTGTGTAAATCATGGCAGAGATAAGATTAGATATCCTAGTTGCCTTTTTGTTGTCAAAATCACTGCACAGTACCCAAGAAAGAAGGAGAATGCACACATATGCATAACCATAATATATGCTGCATAGTCAGTGAAAAGAACTGTATTCTATTTACGGAATATGTGCTGTCTAAATAGGGTGGGAATAAAAAAACAGTGGGGAATAACTATGTGAGTATTTAAAGAAAACTAGTCACATATACAGAATTTCCCGAGTAAGCATGATTGAATGGACAAATGAGGAAAAAATGTTTGACCTTTGTGCAAAACTGATAGCTAGAAACCAGTCATGAAGCAGAAGTGTTAGAGAAAATGAATTTATCCTGTTGCACAAAGTTCAATAGTCTTTTCATTATTTGAAATGCAGCTCCATGCATTTCATTTTTGAAATAATAGTGTTGCAGCCGAGAACTTTTCAAACAGCTAATTCACATCTGATCAGATCACCAGTATTTGAAATGTAACAGTTATTAAAGGATACTTACAAAAGATACTTCCTGATGTAATTTACTAGATGCAAAACAACATTTTTATGAGGTAAAATATTTTCCTACGCCATTTTCTCTTCTGAATAGGTTAATTTCCATGAAATGGAAAGTCATTCTTCTGTTGTTCTCTGACTTTATTCCAGGACCCCAGCTCAGGACAGAAGAGGGTAAGGAGTGGCATTGTATGTAATGGAGGGGCTGGACTAGATGGAGCTTCCAGTTGGTGATGACATGGTAGAGAGCCTCTGAGTAAGGATTAGGGGTCAAACAAATTAACAGATGCCATTGTGAGAGTCTACTATAGGCCACCCAGCCAGGATGATGACACCTATGAACTGTTCTTTAAGGAGAGAATAGATAATCCAGATCAGCCACCCTTGTCCTTTTGGTGACTTCAGCTTGCCAGATGTGAACTGGGAATACCCCACAGCTGATGCAAACAGGTCCAGGAGATTTCTAAAAAATATTGATGATAACTTCTAGGTACAGGTACTAAGGGAGCTGGTTAGGAAAGGTGCACTCCGAAATCTGTTTCTTGTGAATAGAGAGGATCTCATGAGTGGAGTGGCGATTGGTGGCCATCTTGGCCATAGTGACTGTGAAATAAGTAATCAAATCTAAACTATTTGGTGAGAGGAGAACTGCCACCAGAACTTCAGCCCTGTATATGGGGAAAGCAAGCAGACTCCCATATGGAGTTGCTCAGGGAACTGGTGAGCAAGGTCCCCCAGGAAACAGCTCTCAAAGACATTGGTGTCCATCAGTGCTACTCAGTTTTTAAGTACCACCTTTTATGAGCACAGGAACAGGCAATTCCAAAATATTGGAAGTCAAGCAAGCAGGACAGAAGGTTGGCTTGGCTGAGCAGAGATCTTCTTGTAGACCTTAAGCAGAAAAAGAAAGTGTATGTCTTCTGGAAACGAGGTTGGGTGACATGGAAGGACTATAGAGATGATGTTCACCATTGTAGGGAGAAAATTTGTGTGGCCAGGGCTCAAGTAGATTTGAAGCTGACCAGTATTGTGGGGCTTTTTTAAAAGGCTTTTAAAAATATGCTAACAGCAAAAGGAGGACCAGAGAAAACATTGGTCCATTACTTGATGAGGATGGTCAGCTCACAAATAGGGACGCAGACAAAACAGAGATGCTTAATGCCTTCTTCGCCTCTGTCTTCAATACTGATGGTGGGCTCTGAGTTGGAGGACCATGACTGTGGTAACAATGTACTTCCAGCCAACCCCAAGCTTGTGGAGGATTTGCTACTCCACCTGGATGCATATAAGTCTATGGAGCGTGAAGGGATTCTTCCCAGGGTACTCAAAGAGCTGGCTGATGTCATTGCAAGACCTCTCTCATTTTTCAATGGTCTTGAAATTCTGGAGAGGTCCTTGCTGACTGGAAGCTGTCAAAAGTTACTGCTTTCAAGAAGGGCAAGAAAATAGACCCTGGTAATTACAGGTCTGTCAGTCTCATTTCATTGCCTGGTAAAATTATGGAGAAGTTTATTCTGGAAGTTATTGAAAAACACCTGAAAGACAATACAGTCATTGCTCACAGCCAACTTGGGCTCATGAGGTGAAGGTCCTGCTTAACAAATTTAATTTCCTTTTATGACAGGGTCACCCACCTAATTGACCAGGGGAAGGCAGTTGATGTGATGTTTTTGTATTTCAGCAAAGCTTTAGACAGCGTTTCTCATCATATCCTTCTGAACAAAATTACCAGCATACAGATAGATGAATCCATAATGTGATGGGCAAGCAATTAGCTGATGGGTTGGGCTCAAAGTATGTGAAATATGAGTCAACAGTGTGCCCTGGCAGCCAAAAGGGTAAACGATATCCTCAGGTGCATTAGGCATGGCATTGCTAGCCAGTTGATGAAAGTGTCTGTCCTACTCTACCCTGTGCTGGTGTAGCCTCACCTTGAGTACCGTGTGCAATCTGGGGCTTCACAATATAAGAAGGACATAAAACTACTAGAGAGCATCCAAAGGAGGGCTATAAGATGGTGAAAGTGTCTAGAGGGCCAGACATGTGAGGAGTGGCTGAAGCTACCTGGTTTGTTCTTCCTAGAGGAGACTGAGGGGAAGCCTCCTGGTGGCCTGCAGCTTCCTCACGAGGGGAGCAGAGGGGCAGGCACTGAGCTCTGCAGTCTAGGGACAGTGACAGGACCTGAGGGAATGGCATGAAGCTGCAACAAGGGAGGTTCAGCTGGACATTAGAAAAAGGTTCTTCAGTGAGGGGGTGGTTGGTCTCTGGAAGAGGGCTCCCAGGGAAGTTCATGGCACCAAGCCAGTCAGAGTTCAAGAAGTATTTGGTCAATGCTCTCAGACATCTGGTCTGATTTTTGGATGGCTCTGTGTGGAGCCAGGAGCTGGTTGTTGCGGGTCAGGTTGTTGCCAACTCAGGATATTCTATGTTTCTATGAAAAAATTATCCAAATTATAACACAGACTTTTCTAAAGGCCTTTGACTTGGCATTCAGTGTACATGTGATTAATTAGTGAGTCTGGTGCTAAAGAATTTAGCCCAAAGATCTACTGGTCCTTTGTTGATTGACAGTGTGGGTCTTCATAGCCCTAGAGCTTCTTTTTTTATTTGTACATTACATATTTGTCTTTTTCTTTGCAGCTGTTAAAAACTTCAATTCTTCCTTTTATATTTTTACTGTTTGTGAGGTTTTGTTTAGCAATGTTTGTTAAATGCTTGCTGTGACATGTAACAGTCATGTTACTTGCCAGAGTGATATCCCCCTGATATGAAGAAGCAGAAACTGGTAGCTGTTCCACTTATAACCTCAAATGGACTGGCAAACAGTGAAAACAGATTCACCAAATTCAAACCCAAGAAAACTTTTAATAAATTAATTTTTTAGAAACAAGAACCACTTGATATGCATGAGGCAACCAGAAGGGAAAAGGGAACAATCACAAAGCACATAGCAATGTGACAGTGAAGGATATTCTGACTGAATGATGTCTAGAGAAACGCAGATTTATGTCCTAGGTAGTATCTCATGCCATGTTTATAAAACCATCTTATTTCTTGCAGAATTTTCCTCTGAATCTTCAGCCTTGCGGTATCTTGCTGCACTCTCGGGATTTCTGAATCTTATATTTCTGGGAGCCGTGATTGCATTATTTCAGCAATGTGAGTGATCAAGTGAAATATTTTGCTTTAAATCCTGTGCAATTGGCAGGTGTTAATCCTCATCTTAAACAATTCTTCCAAACAGACTGTTATGATACGGTGACAAGATCACTCAATGCTTTTTACTATTGTGTTTCTAGTGAAGGTGAGAGGGAGTTATCGGTATTTTGAGGCTGTGGATCTGCAGAAGATCAGTGGCTTTCAGAGGGCTGTTGCATGTTGGGAGTTTATGAACAGATCTGGAGTCTCTCATTTTTCAGTCCCTCAGCCTGAGAGTCCCTCTTCTTCTTTTCCAAAAACTGAACAAATAACCCAGATTTCTAGCCAAAGAATTAATTTTTCAGTTTGTAAAATCACTTTTATTAATGAAACAGAGTTCAGTTTGGATATGTGGTATAACTGGTACCCCTGCTACCTCCTCCTCCTCGCATCCTCACAGCCAGTCTTTACCTCCTGATGCCCATCTTTGCCTGCCTTAAGTTTCAGCCAGTGCTACCTGACCTGCACAACAGGAAATGTGAACTGTACTTCAGGGATGGATGAGATAGGAGGCTGGAAGATGTTACATGTAGATGAAAAATACCTCTTTAAACAGAAATAAAAATGTGTGCCTATAAATGTATAAATGTGTAAATGTGGTCTTTCCACTGTCCACAAAGTGTATGCATAAGCACTGGGTCACTGCCATTACTGATCGCAGAGCTTAAATATGCAGCAAAAATGTATGTCATTATCCCTGGACATTTAAATTTGGCATCAGAAAGAAGTGTCTGCAGTTGCCCTGGACAAGCAAGTTGAACAAGGTGGTCATCAACAAGCATCTAAATACTTATCAGGGAGTCTAATATTAGTTTTCTCCTTCAGAAAATCTCAGCCTTATAACCCCAATGTCCAGCCTGCTTCCGGACATCAAAATCACTTTGCACATCAAAATCACCTGAGAATCTGGGAGAAAATGAAAATTCAGAAGCACTTCTGGGTATAGCTATATTGTTAATGGCAGTCAGCTGTTCTCCTTTTCTCTGGATGTGAGTCCTGCACTCTCACATCAACCCATTCTTTTCTGAAATTAGCTGAATACAGTGTTCAAGCACTAGAAAATCAATGGCACAGCCATGTTATTTGAGAGATGGCCGTTATACACCATGTTGTTAAAAACAAGTTGATGACACAATCTGTGCTGTCTATGGGAGTTCTTTACAGTTCATTTGTGAACTTTACATTAAAATGTTGGAGATTCTTGTCCAGGTGACTTGCTATCAAGTGATGTGTGGAAGCCCAGAGAAAATATTTCTGAAAGTGGCAATATCTCAGGGGAAGATCTCCATGGAAACAACTTACTGACTGCATTAAAGGAGAGTTTATGCATGAATACAAATGGTAAGGGAATAAAATCTTGTTCATAGTACCGTAAATGGTTTGAATCTCTAGAAAATATTAATATAAAAAACACCTGGATGAAGTAACTGACCTGCAGATTACACAATAATAATGTTTATATTGTTAAAGATGTATAAAGTGATCTATTTCAGAGTTCCATTCTTGGAAATGTTAGTTTAAGGAAGAAATTCAAGTGGCATAGTGATACTGAAGGTCTTTGTGACTTCTTTGTGGGTTCCATGGAAACCAATTGCACTACTCCCAGGGATTTCAGCAGAACAGGAATTTTATCTGTGGCTTCTATCCCAGTTTTTATGTAAACTATTTAGCATAATTATCTAGAGTTCTGAAATATTTAAATGCACAGAGTGATCCGTAATCCCTAATGACTATCCTTATTGCCACTGTAAAGCAGAAACAATGAGCTTTCTTAAAATGAAGTGTACCATCACAGTTTCTGCTCCACTCCCAGCTTAAAGCTTCTTTAATCTCATATTCAGAAGCCTCAGAAAAAGTGCGAGTCAATACTACTAGTATCAGTTGTAAATAAGTGTCAAAATCCATTCACCCCAAACTCTTCACAGACTCCAGATGTGAACTCTGCCCCATTGGTTGGAAGCTGCATTATGGGAGATGTTATTACTACTCAGAAAAAAGTGACACCTGGGAGAATAGTAGAAAGTATTGCTTAGGAAGAAAATCTGAGCTCCTGATTATAGAAAATGAGACTGAAATGGTAAGCTTGTAAGGCACTCTGTGGTTCAAATATTATTTTTACTTATACCCTGAGAATCCAAATATCACAGCACAGCTTTCCATGTATATTTAGAAGACATTTCTAATCCATATATGCTCATAAAAGACATTTTCAGTGGTAAATGCACTGATGATTGATCTCCGCATGTTAAGAAATATTTGTGTATTCAAAAAGACTAGTAGTCTAGATTTCATTTAAATAGATGTGATGATATGCTTATACTTCATCTCCAGCAAGAATCAGATGGAATTTGACTGAAGGATTCTTGCATGTTATATTCCAAATGAAACCTTTTCAGAGCTAAGTTGATATAAAAGCTGTTTCCTTTCTTCTGGGGATGGAACTATTTCTCTGTACTTTATACATTTTAAAATGTCAGTATTGGGCTGAGCTGGCAAAATAATCACCTCCTTCCTTGTGAGGAGAAAAAAAGAGGTACCTTCAGCTGCTATATTTCAGATCAGCCTGATCCTCATCTAAAATGTGCTAATGGAATGAACCCAGGGCCAGCAAGGAGCCAAAATTAGCTCCTTGGTTGCTCCACTTTCCAATGTTAGCCACAGTACAGGGGTATAATTGAGAGTCTGAACTAATTTATATGCTGTCTTTCCTTCAATTTCTTGGAGACATTCTCTGGAGTCTTTGGGCATGGAAGCCTTACTGTTTTTAAAATATTAGTTATCACTGCATGTTACTGGTGCTGGAGTTTTATGAAGTGCCATTATATATTAAAAGGCATACCTTTTTCCAGGATTTCTTAAATGAACTGAAGGATAAAGACATTGGCTTTGTTTGGACTGGATTAAGTTTCAATGAAGATGAAGGAAAATGGGTATGGCTCAATGATCCCAAACATCTAGGGCACAGGTAGGTTCATTCTGGAATCAATCAATATTGGCTTCTACAATGTATTCTCTACTTGCTCTGCTGAGGTTATTCAGCCATTACCATGAGAAAGTGACAATATGATGTCAGAAAAAGTGAGAATATGATGTCAGGTGCCATGCTCCAGTCAGGCATCTCGGCCTATCCTTATTTTTCTCTATACAGTATTCTGATAAAAACATGTAGATGAAAAGTGAAATTCGTTGACAGATTTCAGAAAAGAAACTGATTTTATTAGGAGGTGAGAATGCTGCATGAGCTTTTTTCTTCCAGCTATATTTCAAGTAGGGAAACAGAAAGGTTGAAGCTTACTAAACAAGCAAAACCTGTCTGCTTTGTCAGAGAATCAAAAGAATGACAGCATCAAAACAACAATAACAAAAATCCAGTCTTTTTGCTTTCACTATTTATCTATTCAATTTTTTTTTTTTTCCCCATAACACAAACTCCAAGATATTTATGACTGTTTCTTGTTTTGCTCTTGCAGTTTTACAATAAAAGGCAGGAAGAAAGAAGAAAAATGTGCTGCCTATAAGCTGACAGAAATGCATGCTGATAACTGCCACTCCCTATACAAGTGGATTTGCAGGAAGAGTGCAGTGTTTCTGCGGGTCTAAGATGTTTTGAAGTGAAAGAGAGTAGGTTCTTTGAAGATTTATAGCATTTTACAATGGGTAGGATGTCTGATGTAAAATTAAGGGGAAATTGTTGACCTGAATTCTGATGAATTAATGCATTGTTATTCTATTTGTGATTAAAATCCAGGAAGATTTCAGGCTTGTTTCTCCCTTCTTTTCCAGATGAAAGTATAAAATCTATGTCTTTGTGCACTCTGATGCACGGCCCCTTAAAGCTACAAAAACAAATTTAAGGAGTTTAAAGAGTCTAAGAGTTGTACAAACCACAGGTAAAATGAGGGTTTTGTATCAGCCTGGCAAATAGATCATACAGCAGGCCAAAAGTTGCTGCTGCTGTTTATTTTAGATGAAGAGGTTATAATTAGTACTATGCACTTAAATGTGCCCGCATATCTTACCACTGGAGGACCAACATAGGAAGTCAGCATTACTCTATGAAAGAGAAAATCAAAATCTAGTATTTTTTCAAAAAATTGTTTTCATGTACTTCATGCAGTGCTACAGAATTTGAAACTTAAAAATACCATAAATACCTCTTGAATTTGGATGTGAGATTCAATTGTCTGGCTTTGTTCTACTAGCACACTAGAAATGGCAAAGTCATATTTATGGGGCTACAGGGCTATCTATAATCACTCCACTATTGATAGTCCACTGACAGACAATTTTTACAAGTCAGATTTTTGTTTGCTTGTTTGTTTAATTTTGCAACCCTCCTACATCTCAAGGCTAATGATCATGATGGGGCAGTGAATCTCAGAAATATTTGCTCTTTTCTCTCCGCTCTAACCTTAAGATAACTTGTACAAGTCTGAGAGTAATCTGTAGTTCTTCATTGTTAGTATAACGATAACATACTAAGCATTTTAGTAGCCAAGAGAAACCAGTATAATGATTAAAATGATGACTGTAGGATGTAAAGCCAAGTTCCAAATTGCTGTAGTTGTGGGAGATCACTCTAAGAGGCCCTTCCACCAGCAATGCTGCATTTTGGATTGCAGTAGCAATGTGGGTTCTTTGGTTATTTACTAAATGTCCAGTAACCTCTCCCTTTATGGATTTTGAGCAATGCCAGGCTTTAGGTGTAAGAGTAGTGTGTTCTGACATGTCTGGCAATTATTTGAAAATTGTTGAAAATTGCTTAGCAATGCCTAAATGTATTGCGCCTAACAGCGTACAGTTGCAATGGTTTCTGTGAGCTGGGTATTGCTTCTGTGGGTATGATGTAAATAAAACCACATCCTTCACCGGTGTTACTTTACATACACATCTATTATCAGATAAATTATACACAGATTATATACAACAATTTGTGGACACATGCTGTACAGAATGTTATTATACATCTCTAAAACTATCTGGATAACTCCTTCACAACAACAAAAAACTTTTTTGTAATATTGGAACATGGTAGTACACTACTCATGTAGTTTTTGAAATATCTGTAATAGAGGAACACTTGGTTACCACTATGACCAGTTTTCTATCCAGCGCAGAAGCACACGCTTTTACCTATCTCTCTTATATCTCTGACATTATAAAACACTTCACAAACTTGCAATCTTCCCATCCCCAATGTTGTAAATGTATACTTAATAGCATACATTCTTTTTAAAATGTATTTTATAATTATTACAGAATCACAGAATCACAGAACGGCTGATGTTGGAAGGGACCTCTGAAGATCATCTAGTCCATGCCCCCTGCCAAGCAGGGTCACCTAGAGCACATTGCACAGGGTCGTATCCAGGCAGGTTTTGAGTGTCTCCAGAGGAGACTCCACTGTCGCTCTGGGCAGCCTGTTCCAGTGCTCTGTCACCCTCACAGTAATGTAATGTTTTTACATATTCAGATGGAACTTCCTGTGTTTCACTTTGTGCCCATTTGCCTCTTCCTGTCACTGAGCACCACTGAAAAGAGTGTCTCCATTCTTTTGACACCTTTCCTTCAGATACGTATACACATTGATAAGATCTCATCTCAGCCTTCTATTCTCCAAGCTAAACAGGCCCAGTTCCCTCAGTCTTTCCTAATAAGAGAGATTCTCCAGTCCCCTCATCATCGTAGTAGCCCTACTCACTGCAGTGGCTCTATGTCCCTCCTGTACTGGGGAGCCCAGAACTGGACACAGTACTCCAGGTGTGGCCTCACCAAGACTTGAGTAGAGGGGGGGGGGGGATCACCTCCCTTGACCTACTGGCAACACTCTTCCGAATGCACCCCAGGATGCCTACCATTGTCCTTCTTGGCCACAAAGGCACATTGCTGACTTACGGTCAGCAATATTATTAATATTATTAATATTTCTGATTGATTGATTAAGCTGTGTTTTATATAGCACTCAAAATATTGAGTTTTACAAGTACACACCAGCACATCCATGCATATATATGTTACATGTGCAAACATAGAGTCTTAGTCATAGAACAGCCCAGGGTGAGAGACCTGGAAAGATCATGACCACTATTATGAATGAGAGGCATGTTTATCTTCACTGAGAATAACAGTTTTTCTCTTGATTAGAGATGGGAACACCTTGTAATTGGTTCACTTTTTTTTTTTTTTTTCCCCATTATTCATTGTTTTCTCTTGATTTTATCTTCATGGGAATTGACCTAAAACAAAAAAAAAAGAGTATTATGCCTTTTTCCTTTCATATATGCATAAGCAACACCAAAAAGAAAGCAAAACCAGCTAAAACAACTTCCACAAAACAACTTTGATTCACATTGATTCACTTTGAATACTGGCAGTACCTTAGCATCAGGTGGACTTTTAGCCTTACACTGCTTTGTAGAAGGGTCATTTTCTGGACCAAAGTCAGCTTCATCATGACAGGATGTTTGGTAAGCGCCTCACAGGCTCAGGGGCCTGCACCCTTCCTTTTTAAGGGCTTGTATTTTTTCTACAGTGCACCTTTTGTACTTATGTTTAGTTTTTCTTTTAATTCCCTGATCTTCACCTACATAACCAGTCTTTATTCTAACTTGTTTTCAAGATTCAGCGCTTCTCCAGTTTTACTTTCTCTGTGTTCTAACTGAACAGGTTCCTAATTCAGATTTTAGTTTCTTGCTTTTGCCTTTAAAGCCTGAATTTCCTGATTGAGCTTATGTGTCACTGACCACATTGCCTATATGCTGGCTCATGTGATGTCTTTACAGGAAGGTTTGGGTATTAACGCTTTACATTTTGCAAACTCTTTGTCAACACCTAAGGTGGTTTTATAAAAACAGGTTGCAAGAGCTTGAGTAATCCCATTCCCCAGCTCCAACAGTTGTTATAAAATGGGCTGGAGCAAGATACTTGCCAGGAGCACAAGGTCACACATTAACTGCATTCATGGTATTCTGTGATCACTGGAGACTGCCATCCACAGACTGGCTTAACTCCAGTCTATGAGGTTAATATTGTTACTCAGTACCAGTGAAGGTCTTCTACACTGGAATAGGCTCCCTAGGGAATTGGCCATGACACCAAGCCTGGTGGAGTTCAGGAAGCATTTGGACAACACGGCCAAATATGGTTTGATTTTGGGGTATTCCTCTGTGGAGCTGGGCTCGATCCTTGTGGGACCCTTCCAACTCAGGATAATCTCTGATTCTATATGTGGTATTCACAGAGTTAACTCAAAACAATTAGGCTACTGTTAGGAAATCTGACTGCTAGACAACTGCTGTTGCTGCTAAAACAAGCTAAAGTCAGCTCTGGCCAAGGCAAGTACAGACAAATCCTGCATGATTAGATAGAAGCCTATCACTTTTTACTAGTAATGGGAAAATCACATTTACTAGGTTACAGGGCTGTCATATTGTTATTTTCCATGTTCTCTCACAGACTTTCTGCAGAACAGTGAACAGTCATTTCCTGTAGATATAATCTGATTATTATGTGGATATCAATCCCAACGACACATGGAGAATTGTACACTGCTTAAGAAAAGAAAAATTAGTGTAGCCAACCAAGTATTACTATAAAAAATGCAAAATAAACAAGCTAAACAGTGGAGAAATGAAAGATTATCCAAGCAGGATCTGTTTTATTCCTATCATAGGCTTTTGATCAAATTACACTCACAGCTTTTTAAACAGATATGCCATCTTTTTGGGGTGCTAAGTAAACCAGAAGAATACAAAACAGATTTCTCATACATATGAGGTAACTGGAGATCCCTCTGACTACTACAGTTTTATGCTGAAACCATGAAAGCAGGCTAAGGAGTTCTGATTGTTGTGGTTTAACCTGGCTGACAGCTAAACACCACACAGCTGTTCGCTCACCCTCCCCCCTCCCTCTCTGGGATGGGGGAGAGAAACGGGAAAGTGAAGCCTGTGAGTTGAGATAAAGACAGTTTATTAAGATAGAAAATAATAATGATAATAATAATAATATGTACAAACAAGTGATGCACCATGCAATTGCTCACCACCCGCTGACCGATGCCCAGTCCAACCCCGAG
>NC_048893.1:78311750-78314278 GCF_011077185.1 Oxyura jamaicensis | reverse complement strand
CCTTTCCTTTCCTTTCCTTTCCTTTCCTTTCCTTTCCTTTCCTTTCCTTTCTCTTCCTTCTACAGTGCAGGATGACAATTCACAGGCTTTCATTCATGGGAGAAAGCGTCTTCAGTTGTAGTCGTAGCTCTCATCACATCTTCTGCATGAATACTGTTCAGCTTTGTGTTACAGCTCAGCCTTAGGGAAATAAAGAGGTCCATTTTGTTGTCAGAGAAGTAGCTCAAGTTCTTCAAAATGTGCACCCTGAGTCCGTTGGATGCCTGGGCTGAAATGCACATTCTGTGGCAAAAGGTGATGAATTCTGCTTTGCAGCCCACATTGCTGTTTTGTCTACTCGTGCCTTCTCATGCAATGGAGGACACACCGTCACACCCACAGATGGGGTGCAATCTGCAGTTGTTATTACATCTGCCCTGTGTGTGACTGGAACAGATAGCTGTGCTCGCGCCCAAACATCACAACCTGACATTACTCAGCCACGACCGTTAGCAGCAGAGAATGTGTCTATGTGCAGTCAGGAACACGTGCCAAGTTGGGGAAGAACCTGAGCTTGTTCATTTGGCTACCTCAGCAGTGCTACTTAAGCCCCAGATAGCCAGATTCCGAATGATGGGAAAGAAATCCTAGGCAACAACCCCCACCATCTTTCCCTGAGGCAGCAGAAGCTGCAAGCAGGTCTGAACTGCCAGGTGTCTTCATGCTCTGCCAAACAGTCTGAGAACTCGGGGCCAACAAACCACTCCTACCTGCAGCCTCTGACACGTGGGTGACTAATGCACAGCAAGCCCTGCTGTTCACAGGCCTCGCCAGGGCTTGTGTGCTGTTAGCTAAACATCTTGGTCAGGTGGCTGGAAGGAAAGACAAGAGTGAGGTAAGGCTCCACCTGGAGAAGTCAGAGGACACGACGTGACATGGCTGTGAATCCTAGGAGAAGTTTGGCAACATGGGCACACCACTGAGCTTACAGCTGTGATATAAACTTGTGAAGAAGCATCAAGATATTTGGGCAACTTTTTTATTTATTTTTTAACACAGGAGTAACAAACCAAAAAATACGATTACAACTGAATGATTAGATGTGAAAAGATGGCAGTGAAGGCATAAATATTCTTAAATAGACCCAACTTGTGAAGCATTTATACTCCAAAATGCATCAGTAGAACACATAGGGTTGTCACAAACAAAAATTGTGTTCAGAGTTTTGCAATATTCATATTACAAAACTGAAGCTGTGACACTATCTAAACAAACTAGAAGAACTCTAGCAGAGTTTACAACAAATATCAATGATTTATTTTAAGACACATGGCACACAGTGAAACATTCTTGCTTTATACAATGTAACTTTAGTCTGTTATCTGTAGTATTTTTTAGGTAACATACAAGAAGGGGATTACAGAGAATCTGGAGACAAACTCTTCTCAAAGGGGCACAGCGAAAGGACAAGAAGCAATGGGCATAAATTACAGCCAGGGAGACTGTGACTGGGCAGAAGGAAAAAATTCTTCCTTCATGATAGTGGTGCAGCTCTGTTACAGGTGCCCAGGGAGGTTGTGCGACCTTTGTCCGTGGAGATCTCTAAAACTTGCCTGGACAAATCACTGAGCAACCTGATCTAGCTGTGGAATTAGCACTGCTTTGAGCAGGCATTGGACAAGAGGCCTCCAGATATTCCTTCCTCCCCACATTCCTGTACGATCCTGCAGTGTGCAGGCTGGTAATGCTCCATAGCCCTGGAGGTCTGATCCTTCAAGCTGGAGGGAACTGCCACCCCCACATACATGGTTAAGGAAAAGGAAGCCTTCCCTCATCTCTGTGAGAAGTTGGTTGTTTTGCAGCCAGTCATCCTTTGGCTCTGTAATGGCCTTTTCTTAAAACAGCCGGGATTGTTCCTTCTCGACTTAAAATACTATCAGCACCATACAGTGAGGAATAGATCAGTGGGTCAGCCTTGGTGACCCACAGCTGGGTATTCATAAACAAAGTCAGCATTTAAATTGAAAACAAAAAACTGAATGAAAATACTTGCAGAGCTGAAAGTATTAACTCTAAAGGAAATACTTAAATTAAAATTCTGTAGCAGTGCAATATCCTTTTTAAAAGTAACAAAAAAGAAAACACAAAACCATAGTTTTGTTGTAGAATGGAAAGAATCCAAGAAAAATGCTCTTCAAAGACTTCTATACACCTATTCCTTCTAGAAATTAAAAATCACCTTCCTTTTCCTTAACAGTCTTAACAGTGAGCACAGCAAGTAGACTTCAAATCCAAAATGAGAAATGCTTATGGGTATATTGTAAGTTTGCTGTGGAAAATAACTATTCATAATTTTTTTCAGGTAAGTGAGAACCTTTTAGTCATAAAGGATGTAATAGCCTGGTCTGCACTGCATGCTTATTGAGATTATGTCTGGGTCTGAAAATGTATTTCAGCAGGGAGGAGAGGAGAGTTGAGGAGAGGAGAGTTGAGGAGAGGAGAGTTGAGAGGAGAGGAGAGGAGAGGAGAGGAGAGGAGAGGAGAGGAGA
>NC_048893.1:78245028-78311650 GCF_011077185.1 Oxyura jamaicensis | reverse complement strand
GAGGAGAGGAGAGGAGAGGAGAGGAGAGGGATGTTCCTTTAAAATAGAAACAGGTTTTTTTTCCGCTAGCTCAAAAAGACTCATGCTTGCACATGACATGATTAGATCTTAATGGTTTTGAATCATTTAGGAGAGAGTGATGTGATAAAAGACTGCCTAGGTATATATGAAATAATGGAAAGAAAGACTGAGAGCTCATGCAACCTCTTTGGCCTTTTAGCTCTCCTTTATGGATCAAAGTGGAAAGAAAAAAAAAACTTTTTTTTTTTTTAATTTCTTTTCTCCATTTCAGAGCATATATATCCTGCTGCAAATGATGTTAAGAACTTCAGGGGCCTGCAATGGAAACTGATTCAATCAGAGGGCAAATGCTTTGTGTCATGATTGGACCAGTCATACAGTTGGTATGTAGGCTTTCATAAAACAAACCTTATCAGTATCCAGTTAACAGTGTTCACATCTGCATACTGATAACTTTGTGGCTGATAGAATAACAACAATTCAGATATGTTGCATATAAATTGTACCTGAGCAGTACTTCTGAGTAATTTTTTCCATGACTATCAAAGGTTCATTTTTTTCCCTAAACCTTTTTGTTTCTGTGCTTAACACTGTTACCAACATTGAGAGTTGAAAGGGAAAAGATCAGTAATATAAGATCACAAAAATAAACTTTTTTTTTTTTTTTTTTTTTTTTTTTTAATCTATAAGGTTCTAATAGTCCCATTGAATGTAATAGTAAATGAGAATAGGGTATGTAACAGAATAGAAATATTATTTTCAGTTAACACTAACTGGGTTGTAAACCCTATCTGTGCTGAATTCTGAAGGAATTTTCTAAGTGGGAATAAAGCACAAAAACAATAATATAGCTCTTAACAGGAAATTTCAGACCCTTTGTGCACAGGGTTCTGAAACATTTTTTTAGGTTATAGAAGGGCCTTAAGTTTCAGTTGAAATCTGTGGTTTTTCTTTTCAATATAGAAGACAAAAACATTGTCATCAAAATATGCTGCAGCAAACACAGGGGTCATGAGCAAGGAATTAAAAGCAACTTAGACTTTCTGACTGTGGAGTTAGTGTCAAACAGGGAACAGCTCAAGCCACTTAATGAACAGCAACTCTGATCCTAGTAATTACTGATAGAGCAATATAAGAGCATTCAAGCACTTTCATAAAAGACATTGATTGTATTAGTTTTAATTTTATTTTGAATTAAATGTATTGCACTGTTAATATCACCTAAATTCAGTTATTAAACAATTAGTGGATTGAGCGGGTTCGAATTTGAGATGCATTTTAAAAGCTCTAGCTGAGGTTGTAATTACATTAGCCACAGAATGTCTTATATTGATACATATCTTGTTTATCTTCCTTTTAGGTAAATAAGTTATGTAAGATCACGCACACTAGTCTAATACATCCATAAGCTATATTGTACTGCTTTAGCTATTTTGTGTGAACCAGAAGAGCTTTTGTACTTGCGTAAGTCCCTTTTTGTGTATTCCTAGAAACTTTCCTCTGTTTGGACCATCTTATAATAATAAAAATAGTGTTTTTCTTCTTCTTCTTCTTCTTCTTCTTCTTCTTCTTCTTCTTCTTCTTCTTCTTCATTTTCTCCTGCATTCTGAAGGGCAAGAGATCATACAAGAAGAGACAGAATGGTGGCTGAAAACAGGCTTTGAAGCTGTATTGAAAGAAGTAACTTCCTTCCTCTTATCGCTTTCTCAGCGTTCCTCAGAGCCATAGCACAGCATATGCATACTTCTGGAGGCAGGCAAAGCTAATACAGGATGCAACCCACTGTGTTAAACCTGCTCTTTCCATAACTCAGAGGGATTTGCTCATCAATGGCAGGCGATATCACGTATGTAGATGTAGCAATGCTACCCAGGGAAAGACCACATACACCTTGTCGGACATCAGTTCCAGGTAAAACATCTAATCAGCTCTTGGACAAATACTGTTTTCTCTCCCGCTGTTTCACTCTCCCTCTCTTTTCTGTTATTTTCTGTTATTTTCTGTTATTTTCTGTTCTCTTCATTTTCTAGCCATTTGATACTAAAAGAATGCTATAGCATGCTGTGTGCAGAAGTCATGAGAAGGGCGAGAAGTTGCAGATTGTGGAAGAGAACCTCGTGAGATACAAGTCAGAAAAGTTGCTCTTAGGTCAGTATTGCTATGGAGCTCTGTCTCAGTTCTGGCCTTTATCGTTTTAAGTAACAAAACAAGAAGGAAAAAAAAAAAAAAAGTTGCAGCTTTTTAAACAAAGGACATTATTTTTAATATGTACACTATGTTTGAAAGCTGTTAGGATATGCTCCACTAAATTAACCTAGTCCAAAAAATCAGACCAATGCATTTTGTGATGTTTTTATGGAAATAGACTAAACTTAATCAGAAAATTAGTGGCAGTTGAAAGTGCAGTCAATGTCACTGAAGGAAATACTGAATGACTCCTAAAACGCTACTGCTCTTCCTCTTTGATTTTCCCAGAATCACATTAAAGGTCTGCTACCACCTGAGCAAATAGAAAATGCATAGTGGTCATAATAAGATTACATTTTCATGCTTTCAATGATCATCAGAAATTAATATATTTAGCAACATTGTATAATGAGCATTTTTAGAGCATGTTGTTCTGCTTACAGCGAAGATTAATAATGCTGGTGATGCTCTGAATACACGTAAAAAAAATGATAAACTGTTTTTTATATTTTTGCAAAGGCTTTATCTGAAAGATAAAAATGAGTTCACTTGAATTAGATATCTAATGGAATAATCTACCTTACACTTTCTATTTGTACATTCACAGAGGCTGTTTGAACTGGTCTAACTTGTACAATGCAAAGCACAGAGGGTTCGCTCAGAATTTTGCCCAGTTTCTAGGGCGATATTATTTATTTGCAAGGGGAGACCGGTGTCAAATCTTGATTTGAAGACATCCACACATGTTCCTTGATCGTACTCTAAAGGAAATCTTGAATTTGGATTGGCCAGGCTTTAATTTCCAATGGGAGTTCTTGCTACTTTCTAGATAGTTCTTGTTAAACCTTAAATAGACTTTAGCACTCAGTATTTTCTCACATTAAATTACTAGCCACAGTAGTTCATTCATCTCTTTCTCCCTTTGTTTTTACATCTTTCATTGTATTTAGCTTTCTAAAGAACTCCAATCATTTTTGTGGATCGTCTCCTGTACATTCACCTGTGATTGCATCTCCTTTACAAAATACGGACATCATAAATATATATACTCAGTATTACTACAAGTCTCAGAAGTGCTGTCTTAATTATACAGAGAAAATATCTTAAATAGTGTTTCCTTCACTACTTATAGATCCCAGTATCATCTTCCTTCACCCTAATATCTGGTTGTATTCAAACACATTTTATTCAACTGGGCTTACATTTACAAGTCTAATGTGTGTCTTAATTAAATGTGTTGTTAAGATTTCTGTTATTTTTAAAATCTGAAATCTATCGACAATATCTTTTCTACTTACTTTTGCACAAATGGAAGAAGCACTAAAGAGTATTAGGCAATATTAGACCTAGCATCACGGAATCATAGAACAGAATCATAGAATATCCTGAGTTGGAACGGACCCACAAGCATCATAGAGTCCAGCTCCCCAGTACAAGTTTAGAATATGCTAGAAATATCCCCTAATGACAATTAGTTCTTTGTTGACATATACTAACATAGATGTTATTGCTATTAAAGTGGACAAAACCTTGAGGTGTATTATCGTGCATTAGAAAATTCAAATGAATGATTTCAGCTGCTTAATCTTCCCTTGAAGTTTTAACATTTTTACTGAAATTCATAGGAAAGTATTCCTTTATCCCAAGAGGCCCATCAAAAGCAAAAGAGTTGCTTCTACCATGGGAAGAATGGGAGAAAACGCAAATCCATCCACAGAATTTTCTGTAATTTTTAAAAATTTAGGGAAAAACAAGCAAACAAACATGAAATGTGACAGAGATGTTCTTGAAACGTGCTTAAACTCACTGTAAATACTGCAGTTATTAGTGTTAAGGAACCCCACTGAGTTGTGGCTCCTTACTGAGGTGCTCAACAATTCTTTAGACCTAATGAGGGAGTTTGTGATCCATAAAACCCAACGTAATGAGCTAGGAACTGCCAAAAGCAGCCAATAGAGAGGACCAATGACCTAAGGTGCTGCTCAGTCAGCCATTTCTGGGTGTTAGATCTTTCCCTATGGGGAATCTTGCCTAGGAGAATCTCTCTCCAGTGAGGGCTGGGCTCAAGGCTGTTTTGGACAGAACAGTTTCTGCATACCAGACATGCTACTAGCATGTCCCACTCGTTGTCACACCCTACATGAAGAAGTTTAACTGCCTTCTCCAGTTTGAAGACAGAATATGAAGCCAGTTTTCATGGAGAGGGTGTCAGCTCCAAGGTGAATACACTAACCACCAGCTGATGGGACTGTCTGTGGCAAGTGTCACAAGCTCTCCCTTTGGCTCTATGCTGACTGTGATACAATGAAATGTCTACTGGATGATGCCTATTACCCACAAATCCCCCTTCGCCAGACTTGCGCCAGTCTTGCTCTTAGCCAGGGATATCTGGCTATCTTGCAAAAAAAGAAGCAGCTTTAAAATGGGCACTGTTAAAATTTTACCAGGGAGGAAGGAGAGCTGGCTTGAGTCACCACTGCAAATTCAGCAGATGAATACTCCAGGCTGTGGCTTCCCAAACATTAGGCAAGACCTCAAATTACTGGGCTATTGGAAAGTCAAACATGCCCACCTGGCTGCATTGTGTATGAGCTTTATTAGATGTAATTTACTGGAGTAGGTACTGAAAAAGCATGGGCGAGGGGCATAGCTAATTTGTCCTGCTAAAGTATAGCTTCTGTCAAGATATGGTGCATATGAAAGATAAACATGCTGGGGGCTGAATGTCTGCCAAGGCTCTGCAGTAGCTGAGTAGGTATTTTAAATATGTAAAAGTTGGATTTGGGTGTGAAAGTCTATTTCCAGATCCAGGGCCCAACTCTTTTTCAGCTTTTCTTTATCTGTGAGAGCTGGGTATGTTTTGGTCATATTATGCAGAGTTTCTTGGAGTTCTCACATTTACTATTCTTATCTCAAAGGTTATTTATTCAGTATATTTTATTAGGATACAGACAAAAGATTAAAAGAAAAAAAGAAATCACTGGTGGGGTGACACAGTCACAAAGAATCCATTAGTTTGCAGACTAATGATAAGAAAAGCTCAGTTATTGAAAACTATTGGGATAAACACGATAGTGTGGACAAAGTGCTTAAACATTGTTTACCACAATGTAGGAATAAAACATGTCTGCAGATATAAATTTGTGAGGCTGCATCCAGAAGAGTGATAGAAATTATTTTGTTGTGATCCTATTCCAACTTGAAAGTCAGCGCTAGGTCATTGCACAATCTGTTGGACTTCGGCAGTTGGTCAGGTGCTCTGAATTAGGACAAGCTCTGATCTAGAGCTCTGAATGCTCTAGCAGGTCATGTTGAGTTGGTGGTACTATCTGTGCACATGCTTTGGTGGACTAGCAGGTGCTACTATGTTGGATGTGCTTCAAAACACATCTAAAAATAGAAAAGTGTTACACAAATACATCAATTTTCTAATGAAAGACTCAGTTCACACTTCCTAGTGTATTCAAGAAATGTTTGAGAGCAACCTGATTATCGCCCATAACTGATTACAGACAAGGTATTTCATCTAGAAAAAAAAAAAAAAAAAAAAAAAAAAGTAATAGAAAACTGGGAGCTCAATTCCATCATCTAACTATCCTACAAATAATTGTAGGCTGCATTTATTTTGCCCCCTAGCTACTTGTGCCTCTCCATAGACGCCTTGGCCCCTTGCAGGTGCTCCATGCCCTGGCCATCTTATCATCCACCCACTGCTGGACTCTTTCCAGTTTCCCCAGACTCCCTAAACTGGGTGGTCCCCATCTGGACACAACATTCCAGCTGTGGCCACAACAGCAGCAAGTGGAGCAGCACAGAAACTTTCCCTGTCCTGCAAGTCAGGGCTCTCCAAACTGAACCATGCTGGTGGCTTGCACCAGTGTGATAATGACACACTGCTGGCTGAGATTTAACCTGGTTTCCTGTCGACAACAAGAGCACAATTGCTGTAAAGCCTGACTTTCTGGTGTGAATGAACTGCCAGGAGCACTCCCAATATGCACATTCACAAAATAGAAGCTTCCAGTAAATAGAAATATCTTTCTGCACTTGATGATTTGCATATAGAAAAGAAGTGAAATTTCAGTTTTAGTAAGTGACAGAGGTCTCCACCTAGAACCAGAGCTCCTTGTTGCTGAACTAGGTAAGGGTGTGTAAGCATCCGGCAAAATTCAGGTTACATGGTATTTTCAAACCATTTGCTGACTTCTGCGGACTTGACCTTCAAATGGTCATGTGCCAATACAGACTATGCTAGAAATAATCCCTTTTTTGAAACATTCAGATTACATGGGTAAGATTTTTTAAAAATTATTTATACTGCTTGAAATGTGTTAGTTACATTTTTAAAGGAAAGTAAATTTATTTGGGAGAGAAAATATTTAGCAATAGTAACAGAGTTTCTGAAGTATTTATTTTTGAAAAAGTGTCTCCATTTATAGTGGTAGTGCATTTAAATGTTTAGAAGTCCCCACTACTGTACTTTGAAAAATATTTACATTCTAAGAAGAAAAATGCTTACAAGCATTTATTTCTGAAAACAGTTACTTATCTGTACAGTTAAATGTAATTTAGAAATTTTCTGTAGTTCACTGAGCCAATAAATTGTAATACATTACAACAGCAAAATGTATTCGGCAATGTTCTCTAAAATATAAGAGGTCTTACCTCTATGAATAAACCTCATTTTACATTCAGTACTCCTCATTATTTTTCTTTCATTAAGCCTCTCCACATTTCAGCAATTCATATCAAATGCTACCTCATTTCATCCCAGTGAAACTCTCTTCATTTCTTTCTGCTAAGTTCTTCCCTGATCAGTGAGACTATGTATAACACAAAGTAATTCTTAAAAACCCAATGATTAGAAACCAAGGATGTAGCACAGAAGCTTATTCTTGGTTCAGCTTGATTAAAACCCACTATTTATGGAGAAAAGATCAATTTACCAAAGGTCCAAATATCATCCATAAAACTAGCTAGTAGCCTTACAAAACACCTTGTGAAAGCAAAACTGAAAATGTGCTCAGTAGTGAAATCATGTGCATCTAACTCATACCATTCTATTTTTATTGCTTTTCTTCCTTTGTTTTGGCAATGCGCATTTGGAAAGGGGTGCCTTAAATCAGCAGGTCCATCCCACTGCTAATACAGGCTTCACATAATACTCTAGCATAAAGATTCACAGGCCATGAATGCTCCCCAGAACCACCTTGCTGCAGAAGTACTTCTGTGAATTGCAATTTTCCCTTTGTGGTCCACCTGCTTTGCAAAGCAATCACAGCTCTGCTGCCCACTAAGTCTCTCTGGTACCTCTTGAGATGGTTTGGCAACACTGGGAAGATTTCTATGGCTGGTACCCAGGTCTTAATGAAATTTCAGCCTGGCTGCCTCCTGGTCCAGCCATACAGCAACCAATTAGTTCAAGCAAAGATTATGGAGGAGGCTTTTAGTTACTTCCTGACAGCAGCAGGAAATGATAAGTCATCATCGTGCCTGTTGTTTCTTTAAAAAAAAAAAAGCTGAACCAGCAGCTCTGGAAATGCACTTCCCTTATGTCCCTTTTTATATGGACTCCATTTCCTGTATAATTCTTTCTTCTTTCTACACTTAATGGCTCATTCAACCACAAATGTTAGCATTTCCCTACTCCTTACAGGAAACATGATCACATATGCTGAACTGCGCATGAAGACGAAACCCAAAGGGTGCAGCAGATCAGAGATTTCCGTTTCTGGTATTGTACTATTTTGTTTGGTTGTCGGTTACTAATTATAGTTTAGTCTTTCCTATTACTCAACAGTAAAACCTGTTATCAAGAGTCTTTACATACAGTCTCCCAGTGAGGAATTGATTTCTCATTTCATATGGTCACGTTTCTTTTCACTGGCTTTTCAGATTATCCTGAAAAAGTGATATTGAAAAAGATGTAAAAAATATTTTCAGTGCCTTTGTGCCCTGTATTAAAAATTTAGTAAAGGAAAGTAAAATTCTGCATTGTTTGAAGAACCCTCCTATAAGTACAGACTCACCTGTATCTGTGCAGGAGCAGCTGTAGGGGGGCTTGGGAAGTAGCCAAATACCCAGATCACTATTTGCAGTCCCAGCTCTCTACTTGCAGTCTGTGCCCTGAGGGTTGTTACCCTCTCTACTGAAGGACATTTGCAAAACAAGGCCAGACCCATGGAGCTCTGTGAGCTAAGAGGGAACATTGCAAATACATCTCAGGCAGTTGGAGAACGGGGCGGTTTCTCATCTCACCCTGGAAAGATCAGAAAAAGAGTAGTTATGAAAGCATAACTCTGTGGGTTGTGGAAATGACACCTTGACCCCAAATTTCCACGGGTCCTGCCTTTTCCTGGGTATTACACTCTCAGAAACTGATGAATGTCAAATGGCTGGAGAGATGCTTGACCAACTGTATTTCTCTGTGCTGTGGGGTCAGTGTGGGATCTTTGCCTTTTATGTGAGTTCAGGCAAGTTAGCTTTCAGCCACATGGCCAGTGTTTTTACAAAGGAGAGCATGGCCAGAGAGCATACCAAGGATCATTCCTTACATCTCCCTGGAATCGCTCTGCAGGGCTTTGCAGGGTGTGAGTGGGTGGCTGGGAAGAGGCAAGGCTTGAAAAATTATCTCAAAAGAGAAAAAGAGAATTCTTAATGGAATAACTGGTTGAAAATCATTTGCTTTTTCTGACAACAGGATCTTTCAACTTCACTTTAACCTACACAAAACAGATGCAAATTGTTGATAAGTAAAATGTCCCTACATACTCCAAACAGCAGAGTTATTTTAGATGATTTCTCTGTTGTTTCCACATTAGAAACAGTCATACATGAAGGCAGTGCTAACTTTTGTAATGCAAATTTCTTAAGCCACTCTTCCCCTTGTCTTCCCAGGCTGCAAATGGCAGCGCTCAGCCTGGTTCTACGTGGCACTGGCCCTGGGATTTCTTGTGCTCATTCTGCTGGTCACCATGGCTGTGCTAGCAAAGCAATGTGAGTAAATTCTACCATCTGTTTCATCTCTTGATTATAGGCATGGTTAAACCTCACAAAAAGAGTGATACCAAAAAAAACTTCCCTTAGCATTTCATCAAAGGTGTCAAGTTATACACAGATACAGGAAAATAATTGTAGTGTTCCAAAGGCAAGATTTGCTACCTGACATATAATATACAGAGCACAGAAGAAGGGGAATTGCTGCAGTCTACCTCATCATCAATAATGCTGAAAGGCTGTAGAGGCAGTCTTCAAATCACTAGGATAATCAGAGCATCTGACCTTCCTGAATTACAAGTTAAAAGCTGCATCCATGGTGCTACTTTGAGTCTATTCCTCTTAATTACTTTGTGGGTTTGAACAAATAATTAAAAAAAAGGGAAAAAAAAAAAAAAAAAGACTTCAGGTTGTTTCATTTAATCAGACACCCTGGTACTAGTAATATCACAGCCCAGACCATGTTCTAGCTATTTAAGAACTAGCTCCAGAGAATATATTAATTTATTATATATTTATTATATATATTAACTTTATTTAAGTTCCAGAGAATATCTTAATTTCCTAAGAGAAAACACCCTTGAAAAACTTCAGAAAAACAAAACTTTCAGAAAAAAAACAAACAAACAAACAAAAAAACACATACTTCCCCAACAAAAAATCCTACCAAAATATCGTTTATTCTTTATACATCCAGTTATCAAATGTGGCATAAACCTATTTTCATTTCTTGTACTCACCATATCTTTCAGCAGCTACACCCTTTGCCAGGCAGTTATACTCACTGAACATACAACTGAGTGTTCATACCCCTCCACATGCATATACACACACATCTCACAGTCACGGTATAACACTGGATACAAAGACTGTATTTCCTTGACCCTGTTGTTAATCATAATCTCTATCTCTATTTTTATCTTATTTTGTTTCTTCAAGTTTTAGAAGGCAGAGCAGAAAAATCAGAAATTTTGTCCCAGTATGGTCTAAATAGCACTGACAATCACGTTTCTTCAGAGAAAACAGTCCCGGTGGTGCTCCTGAAATGGCTAATGGAGGAACTATGTGAAGATGGAGAAGGTGAGGAAAGTTAGTCCTTTCACACTATGAAAGATGTGCTGTGTACACACTTTTATTGTCTCTGTTCCCATTTCTATGACAGCCCGCAATTTATGGGAAGTCACTGGTACTACCAGGGGAGCACGGTGTTCCTCCATAGAAGAAGTGGTGACAGGATCTAAACTAACATTTTAATGATGTCAGTTTTGCTCTTTTTTGGTATATATAATTTTCAGTACTTTCTTTGACCTTTCTTTCTGTCAAAGGCTTTTGTCTGAAATGTCATCTATCATAGCCTCCCTGACTCCTAGCGGACACTTTCCAGACAATAACTGCTTGCAAAGAGTAGGTAGGATTTAGCTTTCCTACCCTTTTGCAAGAATCATGCAGGGGAAGACCTTACTGGTCTTTCACCATGGATCTACTATTTATTAGTAAACATTAGTGCATTTCTGATTGTTGATTGTAATGAGAAAAAAAATATATGGACTCTGTTACTTTGAAATATTAAAGGAAGCCAGGACAGAAAATGTGAGGGATGTTCCTCACAGATGCTGTGAGTGAAACCGAGAGTGTATCTGGGAATAACAGCATTCATCTTAATTCACTCGAATTCTTTCTTCAGCTTGATGGACATAGTTTGGACCTCAATAAAGTATCTGTGGTTTTCAGTCACCTCATATGTAAAATCTACACACTCTGTATCGTGTCATATAGCATGGTATCTCTTCACAAGGACTGCAAGAGGGGGATGAATGTCTTTGCAGCCCTCTAGGTCCTCCCTGTGCTCTCTACCTGGCATATCCATCAGGGAGGGGAGAGCGAGGAGTTGTGCAGTGGGAATGCACAAGTGCATAGCATCAAGGCAAGGGTTTGGGAAGCTGAGAACAGGAGTAACAGAGGAGCCTTCAAACCTCACAACCTTCCGCTGCCAGTGAACCCATGTTTTGGAGTGGAGGTTGACTGCTTTTGGACCAGCCAGCATGGCACATGAACATAAAATGCTACAGGGCAACTGGAACAAGTAATGGTGTGAGATAATGTTTCCATCTCTCCATCTACAGAAACATGTGAGCTGTGTCCGCCAGGGTGGCAACTACACAGAGGAAGGTGTTACTACTTCTCTGAGGAGGCTGTAAGCTGGGATGACAGCCAAAGAAACTGTCTAGCTAAGAAATCCCGGCTTCTTGTCATTGAAGATGAAATTGAGATGGTAAGTCTTGCAGCAGCCCTAAAAAATGCACGACAAGCATCTACCTTAGCCAAACATTTCACCAGGTGAACCTCCAAATGCTGTCCAAATATCAAGTGTAGACACAGCCAAGCAAGAGCCTTATCAGGTGCAGAGCATCTGACTCCCTATGGACAGGACTTCATTTCAGAGAGGGTCAAGAGAAGAAATAGAGAGAAGCACAAGAGGAGCAAGTGTGGAAACCACCACAGTTTTGACTGGGAGGAGGCAATGCTGGGGTTTCCCACTCATCTCCAATTCTTGGCTCTGGGAAGAGAGGTTTGATTTGACTACTGAATGGAAATTCAAACAGTCAAACCTCCGTCCCATTTTTATTTGGAAATGTGAATATGGCAGGTCATGGCTCTTCTGAGAAACTTGTTGTTCTCTGAGGAACAAGACTTTACCTTTAAAGCTTTTCAGTCTGGCTCACTAGAGTGTGAAACATCACTGAGGTCATTTCCAGTTGTTGAGGGCTTTTTTTGACACCTGGCAAGAAGCTAGTTGGTCTGAGCATCAGCCTAAATCAAATCTCTATGAGTGGTCATGTGTATAAGCCACTGTAATGGGCTGCTTTGCAGTAGCTGGATCCCTGCCCTTTCCCTTTATGTGAGGGACTACGTCGAAAGCTGTGTATGAGACAGGACAGGGACCTGAACACAGCAGAAAAACTCTCTTGTTGGATAATATATTTCTGCTTGTTCCACAGGAATTTATAGATAATAAAGAGAAAGATACCAAATATATCTGGATTGGGTCAAAGGTGGAAGATGAGAAGAAACAACAAAATTTGCTTGAAGATCCCAGAGTAAAAGAAAGCAGGTGATTACTGGTTGCGGGTTTGAAGGGGAAGGCATCTTTGGCAAAAGCAAAGGTGTATTACTCTGCATGGAAATATAACTCTGAGCCCAAGCTCTTTTACTAAAGTATAAATCTAGTCCTGCAGTCTCAGGCACCTATTTTGGATCACTTTCACCACCAGTTTAAACAGATCCTGCTGGGCACCTCTGGAAAAAGATTTGTCCTCTGCCTGCAAGACCAACCACAGTCACAGTTTTTGTGTATATGAATACAAAGGGACATTGTTACACACTTTTATTAAAATCACCATCACCAAACTCTCAGTGTGTATACTGTGCATACCACCTCCTCTGAATGTGATGTCTGTCACATAGAGTTGATGCTCGGATTCATACCACTGAAGGGTCCTTCTCCTGCATCTCACTATTACATTACATTGCAGTTCATCATCATGACTACATGCAGAGATTTTCTCACATTTCTTACACTAATTTTCATGAGAATCAATCCTTCAGTGGCCAGAAGGATTGATTGTGGGTGCCTATCCCAATGCATGGTTGTAGAGGAAATGTCCTTCAGCATGTCACTGAATGTGCTTTCCCCAATACCCTGACCCAGTATATTACCAGTATTTTTAACCAGTACTGAATTTAAAGCTGACAAGTCATTATATCCTTTTTGTTCTCTCATCAGGATAGCTACAAACAGAATTGGGACTGACGAGAACTGTGCTGTTTACAGAAAAAAAAATATGATCCAAACAGATAATTGCCAGACTTTAAAGAAGTGGATCTGTAAGAAGAATGCAACTTTGTTGGCTCTCTAAGCTAAATTGTCAAACAATAGGCAGAGTTTTTGTCAGGAGACCCGTTTTGCTGATAAAAAAACAGTCAATCAATGTAAATAATTTTATGATACTTGTGCAGAAATTTGAATTCTGCCATTCTGTGCTCACTAAGGCCATGTCTGATAAAATCAGGGAACTCAGAAGTTGCCAAGCATTAGCGTGAAGGTCATGCAACAGGACTGTGAGTCAGCATGTGTGGCTCTGGGAGTGCTGAGCATTCCCATGGACAGACATCAGCAGCAGCTCTCTCTAGGAAAAGATGGGATAAGAGATATGTGAGGATGAGCACTGTGTGCACGAACTGTATGAAATGCAAGAAAGATGCCATCTGTGAGGGCTGAAGACTGTGCTGGAGGCCACTGCTTTTGTATACATCCCTGAGGCAGACTTTGCTGAGGCACATTTTATTTGGGTTTCAATATTTTGGTGTTTTCTGAAGGGCTGGAAGAAAATGATTTTACTAGACAGCGTCTCATACTTATTCAGAGCCAACCTGCATGGCTGCTGGGTGTAGAGGTACTGGACCAAGCACAAGTGACCCGTAACACTTGTGGCTAATAGTCTGATGGCTCCCATCTTCTTCTGTTGAACCCTGTGACCTGAAACAAAGCTCTGAGCTAAGGAAGAGATTTGGACCATAAGACAAGATTGCAGAGGAACAGTAGCAAGGAAATGAAGATGGTGGCCTGCCTTTCCTCCTACATTTTGTCCCTTTATGTTGCGAATTCTTTGACATGGAACTCTAATTACTGCCTGAGAGATGTGATTAGATATTGAAGCTAAAGTTTAGTGAAATTAATGACTATTGATGCAGTCCGTAAATAAGATGCTTGGTCACTTGATTTTCAGGGACACACACTATTTCTGGACCTACAATGAAAAAATGCTATGAGCAATCTTACTGTCTTTTTTAGATTAATATATATTAGAAAAAAAAAAATGAAAAAATGTCATGAATAGATTTCAAAGAAGTCACGCAAGTAACTTGTTCCAATTTTTACAAATACCTTAGTCTAATAAGAGTAACAATTACTCTAGATTTCTAGCTAGCATATGTCTTTGAAATGAGTAACCAGTCAGAGTGCAAATACTTGCACCACTGTTGAAATATTTCCAGTGACTCATGTTCAACAATGAGGAAAGCAAATAATGTGTAAACATGGAAATTAAAACAACACCACCAAAAAAACAACAAACGTATAGGGAAAAGTGGAAGTGGAGGTGTAATAAAACTGCTTTCCTCCTGTTTGCAAATCATGTACCTCCACTTGGGTATTTACAGGGCCCTGAGGGCACTTATAGGCCCTAAGGGTCCTGACAGCTTCTCCTGAGACTCCCACCCAGATCTCCTTCCCATGGGCCCAAGAGGATTCAGTCTCAGGCCTGGGGTCAGTCTCTGCCTGGGCTATGTCATAGATGTAGTGTCTCCAGTCTTGCCTTCCTGCCTCATTTCTTGGATTGATCTTGAACCTTTGTTGTTGATATCTTGTCTCCTGGATCCCTCCTTCTAAGAATGTTCTAATTTGTCTCCAGTCCTTTGTCCCTGCTTGCTGGATGAACTCTACACCCACATTATAGTCTTGTCTCTAGCCATGTCTCTGGCCCTGTTGCTCCTGACTGGATTCCCTGAGTGGATCCTGGACCTGCCTCATCACTTGCTTTGCCTGGGACATTGAAGGACACTGTTATCAGCACCCTGCTCTACCTGCTGTTTTCAGCCCTCATGGGACTGTGCCTGGTTGATGAGAGCATTGCCTGTGCAAGGTTTGTCCTCTGCTCCTGGCTCACCTTGCCTTTAGTACATTCCTATTTACACCAGATGCTTCTGAACATACCAAGCCCCACAGGTGGCACCTCAGATCTATTGTACAAATCAAACAATGAATTTCGTATTCTTGCAAATGCTCTTTTCACTATTGGAGTGCATAATTTCTGCTCTACAAGTTTTATGTCCCGTAACAATACTGAGGGGCTAGGGGGACCTCTGAATTCCTCTTGTTCATACAAAGAAGCTCAGCTGTCCTCTGTCTACCTCAAATACCCACTGAAGTGCCTTGTAAACCCTTTTATGCACAAGTTCACCCAAATGAAAGACATGATTCTTATGGCAGACTGTATCCCATTTATTTGTATATTTCCAGACTCTTAAGTGAAGTTGTGTGTGTGAACTTTGTTTTTGTATTACAGCTGCAGTGAGTAGAAAAAGATCTCCTCCTCCAAATGGAGAGGTGAGTTACCAAACCTTAGACAGGTGGCTCTCCTAGAGAAGAGAAAAGCACATCCTTGTTCCTTCTCTGCTGGATACTTTCTTATAGTCAAAACAACAAGTTGGTTTATTTAATTTAACAAAGACTTGTGCAAGGGAAAAATGAACACAGTCCAATCTGATTTTTTTTGGAGCAAAGAACACCAACTCTTCCACAGTATGTTTGAGTCTTGTTCACTGATACTGATACACTGACTGTGTTAGTCATGAAGCAGAGCAGTGGTGGCTGTTCAATAGGGAGGCAAAACGAGGAGACTACATTTCAATAGCCTTCTCTTCAGGTATACTTTGATTAAAAAATACCAGTGTGACATCTGAGTCCTATCTGATAAAATATCAAACACTTCTGATGTGAAAGCTAATATTCAAAAAGCTCAAACTAAACTGTGAATCTCTAGTTTCGCATTCTCAGACAGTGGGGCCAAACAGCTGAGGCATTCTCATACATACAAACTGCTGCCTTGCAAATGTGTAAAATCTACTTTTCCATGCTTACAGACAGGGTTGCTTAAGCATTTTTTTTTTACCCTTTCTATTTCAGATAGCATCTCTTCAATTGCCCCTAAAATTAACTCTACTGTGTTGTGCTTACCACAGTAAGACACTGAATTCTTACCTCGTTTCATAGAATCATACAATAGTTTTTTAGAAAAAGGCACTCCAAGGCCCTTTTGGGGGCAGTCAGGGAGAGTTTCTAAGCTGCCAGGGTTTTAATACAGTTTTATGTGCTTTTACACTGTCTCTGTGTGGTGAACTGTGTGTGGAAAAAAAAGACAAACCACAAAATACCATAACATTGAAATCAAAGGTGCTACTCTAACAAAAAATGCACAGACTGGAATTAAAGACTTTGTTAGCACCAAGAGAGATAAATAAGTCCAATATAGCTTTCAAAATGTAAAGCCTTTAGCTCATGTTTGCTGTGGAACACATAATGAAAGGCAGCTGCAGTTTCCAAGGTATGTTGATTCATACCTGCACCAGATGTGTGGTGCCCATCTGGAGGGCTGTGGTTAGTGTCTGTAACCTGCGATGAGTAACTAACAGACACACTCACAAGTGAATTCATGGCATGAAATACCACTTTTTTACCATGCACGTGATTGCGACTGTAGAACAAAAATTTCATGATATGTCATAACACCAACAAACTAACACCCCTCCCTCACTTCATGTGGTTCTTACTGAGTTCTTAGCTGCACTGAAAACAAAGAGAAGACAGAATACAGCAGTATGTGAGCCTTGAAACTCAGAGACCAGGGAAACTATCTACACAAGAAAGGACACTCCATATTTTTGCAACTCACCTCTCAAACAGCTGTAGACTCATTGAACATTTGAAGACCTCAGAAAACTAACAATATTAAATTAAATTTACAGGCTTCTGCTGACCTGCACGAATAAAAACCTGCTGTGGTGTTAGAATCCATCCATGGACACTGATGGCCAACAGTGCACTTATTTATGGACACACAAAGATGCTAGGGAGGTAGTAGGCGTGTGTAAGTGAGAGTTTTAAAGGTGAAGAGATCCTCTTTTGAGATACTAACCGCTTGATGCAATGTTCCATAAGCACAACACGACAGCTTTTCTTAAGATCTTTAAAGCTAAAGATTAAAAAGTGAATGTCACCATCAGCGTTGGTGACTTCCTTTCAAACGAAAAAAACAACAAAACTTTCCCCTGCAGAATGTAGTATCAGCAGCTAAAGACTCATTTGAAAAACTGTTGTTCTCCTTGTTTTATTAAAAAAAAAAAAAAAAAAAAAAGAGGAAAAAGAAAAACTCAGTTCAGCATGTGTGCAGGGACAGACTTGTACTACATGGAGAAGGAAAAGCACGGAAAACGTCTGAAATGAACAATATACTTTTTCTCAATGGAGAAAAAAACATATTATTCCAGGGTTCTTAGAGCATACCTTTCTATATGCATTGTAGACAACTCCTGGATTGCTGGGTTTTATGGCAAATATTTCTCAAGCCATGTTGTTGTGGTTTAACCCTGGTAGGCAGCCAAGCACCAAATAGCTGCTTGCTCACTCTTCCCAGGTGGAATAAGGGGAAGAATCAGAAAAGTAGAAGAGCAAGAACTCATTGGGTTTGGAGAAAGAGAGTTTACTAGGTAAAACAAAAGCCACGTATGCAAGCAAAGCAAAACAAGGAATTCATTCGCTACTTTCCATCGGTGGGCAGACATTCAGTCACTTCCCAGAAAGCAGTGCTCATCATGCATAATGGTTTCTTGGGAAGACAAACACTATCACTCTAAACATCCCCCACCTCCTCCTCCTTTATCCCAGCTTTTATTGCTGAGCATGATGTCAAATTGTATGGAATCTCCCTTCAGCCAGTTTGGGTCAGCTTCTTGTGCACCCCCAGTCTCCTTGCTAGCAGGGCAGCATGACAAGCAGAAGAGTCCTTGATGTACTGTAATCACTGCTCTGCAGCAACTAAAACATTGTTATGTTATCACAGAATCACAGAATTTCTAGGTTGGAAGAGATCTCAAGATCATCAAGTCCAACCTCTGACCTAACACGAACAGTCCCCACTAAACCATATCCCTAAGCTCTACATCTAAACGTCTTTTAAAGACCTCCAGGGATGGTGACTCCACCACTTCCCTGGGCAGCCCGTTCCAATGTCTAACAACCCTTTCGGTAAAGAAGGTCTTCCTAACATCCAACCTAAAACTCCCCTGGCGCAACTTTAGCCCATTCCCCCTCGTCCTGTCACCAGGCACGTGGGAGAATAGACCAACCCCCACCTCGCTACAGCCTCCCTTCAGGTACCTGTAGAGAGCGATAAGGTCACTCCTGAGCCTCCTTTTCTCCAGGCTGAACAAGCCCAGCTCCCTCAGCCGCTCCTCGTAAGACTTGTTCTCCAGGCCCCTCACCAGCTTCGTAGCCCTTCTCTGGACTCGCTCAAGCACCTCCATGTCCTTCTTGTAGCGAGGGGCCCAAAACTGAACACAGTACTCGAGGTGCGGCCTCACCAGAGCCGAGTACAGGGGGATGATCACCTCCCTGGCCCTGCTGGCCACGCTGTTTCTTATACAGGCCAGGATGCTGTTGGCCTTCTTGGCCACCTGAGCACACTGCTGGCTCATATTCAGCTGACTATCAACCATCACTCCCAGGTCCTTCTCTGCCTGGCAGCTCTCCAACCACTCATCTCCCAGCCTGTAGCTCTGCTTGGGGTTATTGCGCCCCAGGTGTAGGACCCGGCACTTGGCCTTGTTGAACTTCATGCAGTTGACCTCAGCCCATCAGTCCAGCCTCTCCAGATCCTCCTGCAGAGCCTTCCTACCCTCGAGCAGATCGACACACGCACCTAACTTGGTGTCATCTGCAAACTTACTGAGGGTGCACTCAATGCCCTCATCCAGATCATCAATGAAGATATTGAAGAGGACCGGCCCCAGCACCGAGCCCTGGGGAACGCCACTAGTGACCGGCCTCCAACTGGATTTGACTCCATTTACCACGACTCTTTGGGCCCGGCTATCCAGCCAGTTTCTAACCCAATGAAGCGTGCGCCAGTCCAAGCCAAGAGCAGCCAGTTTCTTGAGGAGAATGCTGTGGGAAATGGTGTCAAAAGCCTTGCTGAAGTCAAGGTAGACCACATCCACAGCCTTTCCCTCATCCACCCAGCGCGTCACTTTGTCATAGAAGGAGATCAGGTTCGTCAAGCAGGACCTGCCCTTCATAAACCCATGCTGACTGGGCCTGATCGCCTGCTTGCCCTGCAAGTGCTGCGTGATGACTCTCAAGATAATCTGCTCCATGAGCTTCCCTGGCACTGAGGTCAAACTGACAGGCCTGTAGTTTCCCGGGTCAGTCCTCCGGCCCTTCTTGTAGATGGGCGTCACATTTGCTAGCCGCCAGTCAACTGGGACCTCCCCCGATAGCCAGGACTGTTGATAAATGATGGTAAGTGGCTTGGCCAGCTCCTCTGCCAGTTCTCTCAGTACCCTTGGGTGGATCCCATCTGGCCCCATCAACTTGTGCACATCCAAGTGCCGTACCAGGTCACCAACCATTTCTTCATGGATAGTGAAGGCCACATCTCTCTCCCCATCCCCTTCCACCAGTTCAGGGTACTGGGTATCCAGAGAACAATCGGTGTTGCCGTTAAAGATAACGTTATCAACGTTATTTTCCTCCTAAATCCGAAACAAGGCACCATACCAGCCCTTATGAAGACAATTAACTCTATTCCAGCTGAAACCATGACACATACTGAGCTAATTTCTCTGAAATCAGCGGTGATTTTAACAATATTTATGAAGTATCTGTTATTCAACCATCCTAGCTACTACTACTGTAATTAAATATTTTTGTAGCATCTTACCAAAGCCCTTACCTACACTTTAAGCAGTCACTAAATCATGTAATCCCACAGATTTAAAAGAAAAAAAAAAAAAAAAGCATTTAATTGTAGTACTTCATTAACCTCACTGTGAGTAAAGTGAGTTCACATCCTACCCCTTCAGTTCCTAGCATGACAGACATCGGCTACTAACAAAGATGCTAATTGCATACCCATTAAGAGTCAGGTTACAAAAATCGCCTTCACTGTAACCCATTGTGGTCATGGTTTCTCCAAAACCTCCTTTAAGAACCAAATTTTTCAGTATTTGGACTCTACATGTAGGTGGCATTGATGGAGAAAAAAAAAACAACAAAACCACCACCAACAAAACGAGAGTTGCCATTATTCTGCATTTAAAAAGAATGTCTGACTAAATCAGCTCATTAAAGAAGAGTAAGATAAAATGTGGTACAACAATACCCCTTATCCCTCAAAAATTCTATCAAATTTGTAAAATATACCTATAGAATGTCCATAATATAAATGCTCTGAAAACTTTGCAAGAACAAACTGCATAAAACTCTATGTTTCCCCCCAAATTTACTATACTGTTTGTATTTCACTATGCTTGTTTCAGCATTTCCACAGAACTACTTCAGCAGTTTAGTTAAATGCTTTGTTAAATCTGACATTTCGAAGGGTTTAAAAAGATTTAAAGTGTTAGAAAATGAAATGTTTTCTGGGGTGGTGGCATGAAATGTTCCATGTAAACCCCAACATTACCTTTAAAGACCTTTTCATACTGAAAACCTGAATATTTTATTTTGCTTCAGTCTGGTGTGACTTTTTTTTTCATATGGTGCCTGGGCTGAAAAGGACTTTTAATGGTACAACATTAGCACACACACCACTGGAATTCAAAAGCTCTGTAAAGATATTTATTGAGTATCTTTTCAGGACTATTGCACATATCATACCCTTCAGAGCTAGTTAATTTAAAAACATTGCAGGGAAACAAACAAACAAACAAGTTACATATAAATTAACACACAGATTATTACGATTTTTCATACTGTAGAGTCCTGTTACTGTGCTTATAAAGAACACATTCAATTAAAAAAGTGTAGTTCAGAAAAATTATGATCATATATAAATTAACATCTAGAAGACACAAGTTTTTAACAGTATCTGTACCACAAAATCCTGTTACAGTACAGTCCTACTGTCACAGAAAATAATGAAGGCATAAACAAAACAATTAGCAAAATCGGACAATTAAATTTTCATAAAAATACAGTGAAGGCAAAAAATAATTAGAAATAGGACAAAATATAATACTGCAAAAAAAAACCTTATAGTGCAATTTTACATTCTTGAAAATGAAACATAATTATCTTTCCTTCCCTGAAACTACAGTGCACTCTAGTGGCTACTCAAGAAGTTATTCCACTTGCTTCTTTAACAAATCCCATGTAGTCTGCAGCATACCACATCACAAAAGTCGACTATGCATGCCTGAAGAGGTGGCAGAAGGGCATTGCAATACTGCAGCATATCCTGGGCTTCTGCACAGTAGCATATTTCTACTTGAATCAATTGAGCAACACTGATTTCCACCAGATGAGAGGCCACCCCCCTTATTTCCTAACAAAATACATGGACAACCTCTATGGCCAGGGGCATTCTGTACTAGGTGTACTGCCAGAGCTGCCTAAAGGAGAGGGAATCTTAGTAAACAAAGTCCATTGTTTCCAGATTTTATTCTGAGCAGGAAGTATTTTGCCCTGTTATACATGAGAATTCCTGATCCTTCCTTGTCTAGAAAACCATTACAAATAGTCCCTCCAGGAAAACAAGCTGATTTGCTTCCTCTAGTTCAATGTCACTTTCCGTCTTCAGTTTACCTTGTAGGCATGAATGGACAGAGTTCAGTGGGATTGCGCCCTCATTGTGTTTAGACTGATAGCCATTCAACAGCACTGTATGTTGCTATTGAAAATGATATGCACTCAGAACAAAACACTGATCGTCTATCCAGAAACTGACCACTTGTTTAGATTCCTCAAACTCAGATAGGAACAAGACATGAGGAAATCATGAAGGCAAATCCTTTACTATTAATTCTCTTATTCACAACATTTTGCCAGTTGCACTAGGGATATTTCTAATTTTACTATATTAATACTTGGACCCTCACTTTTGCAGTTTGAACTTTTCCTCCCCATCTGTGCAAATCCTCAGATAAATTAATATTCTTTTTTTTTTTTTTTTCCTAAGATGGGTGCTGCAGGAAGGAGAGCTTCAGGAAAGCAGCTATACAAATTTCAATATTACTACCAAGCAAATTAAACAAAATTAATGCAAAATAACAATTCCAAAAAACAATGAATGCAATGCAGAGACACACAAGACACCCCATCAAACTGGGAGAACAAAGTCCACAATGCTCATGTCTAAATCCAAAGTGCTCATTTCTGGATCATCCTGTGTCTGTGAGACACAGAAACCTTTAGGCAGAGCCACTTCACTTGGTAGAACAACATGCCTGTATGCAGAGCTTGGATAAGGGAAAGGCAGAACAAATACCTCCAATGACACACCAAAAAGAAAAGAACAGCTGCTTAGGACCCTACAAGAAATCATTGAAGAAATACTGATGACACAAAAGAAACTACAGGCTGAGCAGTAGCTTAGTAGCTAGAAAAATGGGGCAGGAAAATTTATCAAGACCCTGAGAAAAGACATTGAAATGACATTGTAAAAAAACAGAAGTCTCCTCCATGGGCATAAAGTCCTGGCTACCAGAAAACAGGTTCACTTCCAGGCAAGAGCTGAAATGCATTCCCAGGTCCCAGAGTATACACATACACTGTGCAGATATATCAGAGCTGTCAGAGGTGGTGACTTCGCCCACCATTATCACGCTAAGCTAGTACTCAAGCTACAGACCCACTTCCTGGTTAAGTAACATCCAGAGGCCGAGACTCCTTTTGTCTCAAGATAGGCACAGTTTCCAGAGCCTTTTACTTCAATTCTGCAAGGGAAAATGAAAGATACTATTACTTTGACAGCCAGAATCAAAAAAATCAACAGAGAAGAGAGAACTAAAGGGATTACGAATTCTTTTCATGTAACACATGATTTACTACAGGCAAGGCATGGCATGAAGATGATACCTTGCTCTTTGAAGAAAATGCCACAGGTATCATCTTCTTTTATGGGGTCTGGCCCCCAGAATACTGAAACTAAGGCTGGCAGTATTCCTGCATCTTTTCTAGTGGTAGCTTAATGTGAAATACATCCCTAGAGCAAATAACGGAATTTAAATTTACCCTTCTGAAAGACCCCATGCTATCAAAGATTGGCTCCACCTTTGACTCTCTTGGCATTCTGTACAGCTAAAAAGTTCCAAGAGAAGCTGTGAAACAAATACTTTTTTCATTTTTCTCTTCCTCAGAACTGAACAAGGCACTATGGTTAAGGGGCTTGTTAAGGTGGGAAAGGTGGGAAATAGGAAATGAATCTCCATTTCCATACCACAGGTGTGGAAGAGGTAAGGGCCTCCTTCACCAACTGTGTGTTAAAATAAAATGTAATAGTGTTCAGTGAGTAGGCTAACCAAACTGATACATTCCCTGGAAAAGACAAAGGACAAGTCCCCCCTAGTGCTAACATGACTCTTATGGTACATGTGCTTAGACATCAAGGTGCTCAGGCAGGAGGACCTGAGCACGGTGCTTAGACATCAAGGTTTAAAGGCAGGAGGAACGGTCTTAAGCATGCACAGAAGCAAAAGTCTAAGAATGCCAAGAACTTCAACACTGAAAATAAAGACAACAGTGGGTGTTTCTGTCACAGGCAGGGGTTAGTAAGAGTGGGAAGGACTGCAGTTTCCAACTTAAGATGCCTACATTCTGCTTACATCTATTAAATGTGTAAGATCTTTGTCAGATCAAGCTTGCAAGTCTCAGGGAGGAACAGGATATAGTTATGCATAAATAGTGATGTCAAAAACTTTAAAAAGTGAAAAATCTAAATACTCAATGTTAATTTCAGACTTCTGAAATCTCAGTGACTATCACTGTCATTGGTTATTCTACAGACTCCTGCCAGCAGCTGCCCCAGCATGAGATGCAGGACTCTCTGAAATGATGGACCAGCCATTGGTGGGAGGAGCAAAGTACCCCCACATTTGATGCCCGTGAGACAGAACATAGGGCAGGTACTACAGAGTAGCTCTTACAACACAAATTCACAGCTTCACCTTCCCCGCTGCTAGCCTTTTTTTTGTGTAGGCATATACCATAAGAGGTATGAAAATATCTTACAAGCCTCCCAAATACCTTTCTTATAAACCTCTTGCATTGCTTTTTCAAACTGTATTCTATGATGAGGAATTCAGGTTATTGGAATCTTTCATCCCTTTCTCCATTACTTCAGTATCTTGGTGGTCTCAAGATTTAACATTCACTTTGCTATACTGTTTGTTACTATGACCTCCCTTCTCATTTTGCTTCTCAATCAGGTGTTACAGATTTATCTCCTAATTTTAATCATTAGTTTTACCCATACTATGTGAAATTTGTATTGTATTCTTTGCTGTTTCCATTGCCATCTGGACAGCATCATTACAGGTATTTCTTTCAAGTCACTATTTATATCTGTATGTTATCCTACCTTGGTCCTCTATACTCTAGTATCACTAGCAAAAAACAACAGCATTGACTTACAGCTTGTTATCTAATGTGCTCCCATTTACCCAAAAGAATTCTTCATTTATTTTATAGAGTCCAATCCACGGGTCTTGCTTTGTTATCTTCACCATAAAACTCTGCAGGAATAAACCCATGAGAGAAGTTTTGCATGTGCCATACAGTTATCAAAATATGAAGTCTTTGATGCAAGGTTCGAAAGCAAAGCAATGATCTTGCCTTTCTCTCAAAAGAAACAGTATTAAGGACTAAATCTACAGGGTACTACAGCATCTTGATCTTGTGTGATTCACCTTACTGACAGATAACTTACAGCTTGAACAGAAATTAACAGACTATTTTTAAGTTTATCCCTGCAGCACTCAGATATTGTAGCAGTAGAAATGCCAACAACAGGAATCCAAGTATACTGCTGAGTATCAAGAATACTATGGAACTGCATTTACTCTTCATCCACAAGAAAACTCTTCAAAGAACAATGAACACCTTTGCAGGTAATGCATTTCTCCTTCACTGGTATGTCTTCATCATGTTGTATTTTTATTACGAAGTAGCAAGGATTTGTGATAGACATTTTAGAGGGAGATGAGTGAGTGTGGAACCTTGCCACAGTACATACAACAGGATTGTCACCTGCACCCAGTATACCCAGTCCTCCCAGGTATGGGAGGATATATTGTCCTAGGTCTTTTTACTAGTATGATACAGAAAAGGATGCTCTAAACTGTGGTTAGAATATATATCTCCTAATACCAAAAGTCAAGACTAACACATCTATCTATCAACTTGTCTGTCAATCTATCTTGCTAGGGGAGAACAATTTTCATCTAATTAAAGCTCCCTAAGATACAACGATGTTTACCCTGACAGATACCTTCAGTGTGAGTATTTATGGCTGTGAGCAGCATGAAATTTAACTCAGATAAGCCTTGGGGATGTTCTAACACATCAACTGTTCTAACACATCAACTGCTAGAACTGATGTTTGCTGTTTGCAGGGAGAGAGGTACGCAGCTTTCTGCTTGCTGTGACTTGTCACAGCCTTTGCATCAGAATTAAAACTGTTCAGCTTACAAGGCTGGAAAAACTCATGGGTATATTGTGCAGTATCCTAGAAGTGAGATGGAGTTAAACCAGGATCCCTGCTTTGTTCTCTTACCAGCTCCTGAAGATTTTCGATCACAAGGAGGGAAGCATTGTGCAATAAGCAGAAGTTCTGACTAGAGTTCCAGTTGGCTTCATTCTCTGAGAGGTAGTAGCATTTCTTCTGGAAATACAGCCAATCTGATGGACAGAGTTCCAGGGACAGACAGGCAGGAATATCTTTGTCCGAAGAACGGTTTACTGCAAAAAGACAGAAACCTATTTCTTCCAAATGGAAAAGGTTTCTAGATCTTTTTAGCTTGCTCTGTGGCTGCACCATCTAATTCATCTCAGTCTAACCACAATATCATTATCTCTGCCCAGCAGAAATATTTATTGCAAACTAATTATGTACTCTAGCTCCAGCTAACAAATATTTAAAGTGACCATCAGGGCAAGTCGGTTGAATTAACTGGGAAGGTAATAGCTATGTATGCTTTAGACACTCATCTACAACTTAAATGTTTCTGACAATTAAGGCTTTTGCGAGTGTTGCTTTCTTGTACTGAATCAATAACTTTATTATAGTGTTAAGGATTACAGAGTGCTTGCAAAAGACAACCTTCCATTTGTTTTCCCGAGCTTGGATTATGATCAACAGCAAGGTTATACAATTGAATGTCAGAAGCACATTCAGACTAATCTGCGCACTAACTACTGGAGTTATTTCCCCAGTATCTGACCACAGTTTTAAACGGCAAGGCATGAGACATCTATTTAACTTTGAAACAAGGTAAGGTCTGAACAACCCTCTTGTGAGGTCCTGGGGACTTCTGACCACACAAAACTCTGGTAATTTCTAAGGCTAGTTATATGTTCTTTGTCAGTAACTTACACAAAGTGTATAGGCTTACCAAAGTGAATACACAAAATCAAAATGACAGCAGCAATGAGGATTCCAGCAACACCTCGCCAGAACCAGATATTTGAGAACAGACCTGAAAAAAAAAAAAAAAAAAAAAAAAAGGAAAAAAAGGAAAAGAAATACGAGGAATTTAAAAAAATATACGCAGTTGAAAGAGGAGCAGAGCACAGGATCCACGGAGCCGTTCCAGAAGCCACTCTGAGGAAAGGAGGCGAGGACAGCGGCCCGGGTGGGCACTGCGGCCCGATCCCCGCCTGCCCGCGCCCAGGCCGGCCCCAGGCCCCCGCAGCCCCCGGGAGCCGGGCGGGCGCCATCTCGCCGCGGGCCGCCGCCGTGCCCCGGCCGCGGGGGTTTCCAGCAGCCCGGCGGCTCCCGGGACACCGGCACTGCCCCGGGACACCGCGGCTCCCCGCTCCCCGCGCAGCCGCAGCCATGGCAGCAGCCGCCGCCGAGCTCCCTCGCCCCCTGCACCTCCAGCCTTGCGGGGCACCGTCCTCCGCTCCGGGGAGCCGCCAGCCCTGGGACGCCCCATGGGTGCGAAGCTCCTGCCCCGCCGCGGGAGGAGATGACGGGGCCGGAACGGGCGGAGAGACGGGCGTCGGGGGCGGCCGGGGGAGGCCCGGGACCCGGCCCCGGGGGCCCGGTGCAAGGGCTGGACGTGGGGCCGCAGAGTGGCTTGATAGGGCTGTACGTACCATGAGGGCTGGCGCTCTGTACAGGTATTTCGTCCGGTGTGTTACGCACGGTAACTGCTTTATTCGCGACAGATCCTGGCTGTATGGCATGGTCAAATGTCCAGGGGAATGCAGCTCTCCGTGCAAGGCTGATGAGGTGCACACCTAGTGCTGGTTTGTCCAAAGCATGCAGCCATCTGTACCCACACAGAAAACCTTAAATAGAAAACCACGAACACGGAGGGTTACACATTATGCTTTCACTGTGACCTCCAATTCCTTTTATTTGTCAAGGATATTTGAACAGCTTTGAGGGTAGTCAGTTGCTGAAAATTATCGCCAGGTGCTTATCTTTGCAGATAGTAAAGACCAATATAAACTTTATGCTTCTATACATATTAATTGACTTACAGTTGACTTTAGCTTTTGACTGTGGCAGCAGTTCATTTAGACAATGTACTGGGAGAGCTGGATGTGCCAGTATTCCTGGGATGACACTTGAGAAGAGACAGGCGAAAGGGTGGAAAGGAATAAAAAAGGTGTGTGAAAACAATGCTTAAAATATGTTGGCTCTGGGGAATTTAGGGAACCAAAGATTCCCAGAAGAGGGGGAAGGGGAGGTGGAAAAAGTAATAGATCCAGAATGCTCAGGATGTATATGCTTTAAGAGGTTTGGGGAGAACTGAACCCAGAGGAGCAGAGAATGAGAGGAAGATACGGAATTAGGACAGCAAGAAGGGTCAGTACCTGTTTAATATTGAACAAGTTTTGCATAAAAGGAGACAGTGAAATACTAGTGCATGCACAGCTATTTGTGCATCTCTTTCTAAGAACAAGTTTCTCAACGTTCACTCCTTCTACTTTAGGCTGTTCAATGATAAAAGTTGACAAGCGCCTCATGACTTAAACAAAACAAAGCAAATCTGAGAACATAAACAACTCTGGACACTGGACCATCCACTTCCCTACAACGAGACAGTGAAGCACCTGGTTTTAGTCATAAGAATGAAATGTCTCTTAAGTGGCTCGCTCTCCTTTCATTCAGATCTGCCTGCTACTGTGGTCAAAAATAGTTTACTGTGGCTTATAACCACAGAGAAGTCACAGGTATTCATTTCACACTTACCCACTGCTATTATTGACATTTTCAGGTCATTCTCCAGGTTGACAAAGAAACTGAGAATTTACAACATCTTCCGTTGTGAATCATTTGATGCTTAAAAATGGCTGTCCTTGTTACCCTAGATGTTTCCTTTACATAATTGACACTTTTAGTTTCACAGATCAGTTTGGCTAATACACCTCCAGTCTGAAAAGTAAGCAGCCTGCTGCTGTTACTGAGGAAGTGTGGTTTGCCAGGCTCCCCACATGAGCTACAGGCTTTGGATGGGGACAGTTGCTGCTGAGCTACAGACAGATGAGTTGGGTGTTTGCAGTGAGTGCTCAGGATGATCGTGGAGGAGAAGGGGAATTTATCCTCGTACCAAAGCAGAATGCAGTGCATAGGCTGAGTACAAGACAGACACTTGTCAAACCCACTCTCAGCTGCTAATATTTAGGGCAGCTTACAGCATTCCTTGCTAGCACCTTACTGGCTCAAAGCATTTGGGCTTCTGTGAAGGTAGGCCTGCAAATTCCTCTGCAATGATAACTTCCACAGACATCACTGGAGGCTGTTGAGCTGTCAAGGACAGCTGTTCAGAAGAGGGAAGTGTTTATTTTTGCAGGAAAAAAAGTCTCCCATTAGGCATTGTAATGGCCATGTATTTGCTTAGCTGTGTATTCTGTTTCACGAAATATTCCCACATTTTATAAAATGAAGATAGAAAAAGAAAATAAGAATTTGATAAAGGCAAAAGGCAAACATACCCTCCAGACAGAATCACAGGGAGAAAATGCAAACATTCTAACCCAAAATGTGGCATTTTCTAAGCAAATTATTTTCTTGGAAAAACAACTTGGCCCCTTCAATGCCAGGAGTCTCATGGGATTGACTCAAAATGTTTGATGGGTTCTGTGATGCCACCTCCTGTTTACTGCTGTAACAAATAAACTTTGATTACCTTTTCTCACCCTTTAACATGCTACCTCTAACTTTTCAATAATGCAGGGAGAAATCACTTCAGAACAAAAATTTGGAGGATACAGTGTTTACATTAGAAATATCTGCACTGTGATCACAACAGCGTACTGCTGGGATGCCCTAGTTTGACTGGAAATAAATAGTTCGCATGCTAGCCACAGTTTAGCTGTGATTGCACAGCTAGGCTGGGGCAACTAATTTGTCCTGCTCTTGGTTGACTTTGTCAGCTCATCTCTGTCTTTCTCCAAAGTCAATGGAAGAACTGCCAGTGCATTAAATATCTTCAGTCAGCCCTAAACAAGGGCTATACCCTAAACAAGATGTTAATTTTTGGGGTGCTGTTGAAACTCTAGTAAACTCTATGTATAACATTTGAAAAGTGTTCATTTTTTTAGGATCAAACGGTTTATTAGAAAAGTAGCTAAATGAATGTGAGTGTGTTGTGTTACTTTTAAGTTAGCAACCATCCACACATCCTCAGATCAGTACATCTCATGCAGCAAAAAGCATGGCTTGTTTGTAATGTTTTGACTGTAGTCCCCAGAAGCCTTCTGATCTCAGCATGTCACTGTATGATAGGAGTCCAGTAGTTGAGAAGGAGGAAGGTACTGGAGGATTTGGGTTTTGCTTACTATTACTAATTTACTTTTTTAAGTCCTGTATTCAGCTGAAAATACATTTATTTCTTTCTGTTAATAGTTATAACAGTAATAGTGTTTTGTTTGTTTGTTTGTTTGTTTTGTGATATTTTAGTGGCTATTATTTTTGAGGTGATAAATTTTTCAGGATAATATTAAGAGGTTCCTGCAGTTCCCAAAGTGAAGTCCTTAGACTGGAGAGAGAGATAAATATGCTTATCTTTAAGCTGTGAATATTTCTCTTGTGTAATATGACATGAGTCAGACAAGTAAATGTAACAGAGAAAATTTCCATGTTTTAGACAACAGTATGAAAGAGATGAAGGAAGAATGTAGCAGAAATAATATTAAGGGCCTTATGGGACATCAGGCACGTGTAGTAGTTTTGAACATTTTAACAGTTGCTGTACTTTAGACAGTATTTAACAGAAGTATTATAAGGTTGTATTTATTGGAGAAGGTAAGAAGTAGGAGTTGAGGAGCACTAAGGATGTTATGAAGTGCAGGACTGAGGATGTTGCAGCTAGGTCTTTTACATCAAAACGGCCAGTCATTCAGCAGTCTTGCAAAACATTATTTTGGAATGTTTTGGAATAGGATGCATAAGAGAAAGCAATCCAGATATGTTATTAGCTGTGCTTGCATTTTTGGTGAGACTAGTATTCACCAGGATTGTTATTTACTTGTCTGCAGCACTTGTGTTAGAATTTTGTAGAAGACATAGCCTCCGCCTTTAAGAACTGACAATATTAACGCTGGAAATGACACAAAGGACAGAAATTAGTAGGAAGGGTTGAAGTACAGAAGAGAAAACACTACAGCAATACAGTTACATTAAAGCAATTAACAATATTAAGGTTAATAAAACAAATACAAATATAACAATAGGTGTGACAGGGAGATTATGGTAGAAACCTCAGATGACCCAAAACATCAGACTTCCTCTTTGTCATTATCTACAGAAGCTGATAGACTGGATATCAATAATGATTAGTAGCTGTATTTCCTGTCAATGTTATCTTTCAGGAAAGTTCAGAATTACTTTATAGATAATAGATAGATAGACATAGATAATGTGATTCATCAGAGAGCAAACACAGCATTTAACACCTTGAAAAGTCACTTACCGTTTGAAGCCTTTGCAACCACAAACTGAAAAGTTCCAGTGTCGTGAATCATAGATTTTGCCAGTTGAGGTTGGTGTCATCATGTCCCCTGTATGGATAACTGTGTTAGAAGTTTCTCTCCAAGATGTCTGCAGGCTATGCATCTGCACCAGGAAGTTCTTAGGGGCCAGCATGTGAGACCATGCAGCTGCACCATCAGCCAGAGTCCTCCATTGCTTCTACTGAGGTCCACTCACGACCAAAGACGAGAGAAAAGAAGCGTGTGCAGTGCTCACCTGTGGCTTTTTAAAGTGGTGAGTCATTCTGACAGGGGCTTGACAGAGCTACTCAACTCAGTTTCCTGTTTAGCATCCTGTTCATCTGTCTCGTGGTTGCAGCTGGTGGAGCTGTGCACCTTCTTTCACAGGAATGAATAATCTCTTGTCTGCTTGTCAAGATTTATTTTCCTATCCCTTATCAGTTTAACAGCTTTTCTTCCCCACATTGCCTGCTGTAGCAAAGGTACTGTAGCAAGAAGTACTGTCCTCATTGGGATCAAAGCAAAGGAAGGAAGATTTACATGAAGTGCTGAGTAAGAGAGCTGCATGGGGTAGTGAGTCTGTAGAGAGATCAGACCATCTCATGATCTGATGAGTATGTAGCCTTAAGCTGAAGAAAACAAGGAACCCATGTGCCGTTGATTTCTATAAGCATGGTGATCTGTTCAATGTTGTTCTTTACCATGTTCTTTGTACATCCTTTGTACAGCCTGTTTGCTGTTTTGACAACAGATCTACATTAGCAGTACCTAATGCATAAACTTCCTGTATTTTTTATTTTTTAACATAAAATGTCACAATTCACGTCTTGTTTAGGCCTCTGCATTTCTTCACTGTCAGCTCAAGTTCTTAATCACCTAAATAATCCATGGTACCCTGAAAATTTTGCTGTGTCAGTACTTCCTTCTTCCACTCCAGATTATATTAAATTAATATTAAATATTTTAGCAACATAAGCGGATTAGGTCTGCATTAGATATATTAAGTAATGTAAAGTAATGGTTATTACATAAATATTTAAAATCAAAGTGAGATGGGAAAAAATAACAAGTGTGCATGGCATATGAAAGTAACACTTGACCTGTTTCTGTTTAAAATACTTGTGTTTAATGAGAGTGAGATGGAAAAATATGCTACCAGTGGTTTGGAAACCAGGTATAGCTATAAAACCAGAATATCTGTTTCTTTCACATCAGTTCCTGGACAAGACTCTGTATATTAAATACCAATGGCAACAGGTAATTTTGCCAGGAAGAGCCTGTGGTCTAAATAGAAAAGTTCACCATAAGACCAGAGAGAGAAATGATTGTTTTCCATATTTTATGGGTGAGAACCAATGTGCAGAGAGCTGAATTTGTCATGGCTGCATAGTGAACCTATAGGCAGGAGAAAGGAAGGAGAAGACTCAGTTGTGTGCATCATCCTTCCTGTCACAAGAGTAATTTAAATAAATAGATATCTGCATGAAAAGGAAATGGTAGAGCAAGTTGTTCAAAATAATTTTGTTATTGAAAGGACTGTGATCTCATGGTCTGCAAGTAACTTGAATACTTCTTCCTTTCAACTTAAAAATCCACTCTAATGATACTTAAAGTTATTGGGTTAGGATATTAAACTAGTATATCCCGGATTTTAATACAAGAATGAAGCCAAGAAAATCAAATGATTTTTGAGTTGTCTGCATTTCTTGGGTCCTTAATTTTTGAAGTATTCTAGGCAATCCAAAATATTGTGTTAGAGGGCCAGTAAGAAATGCAACTAAATGGTAAGAAACTGTTTTTACATCTCTTTCTCACCTACCACCTTAGATCCACAAAGAATGAGGTGAAAAGCAAACTGCACTGGAATATGGATGATTTCTTTAAATATGGCACTTATCAGAAAGATAGAAATATCAGTGCAATGCAGTCTGAAGGACTGTTTTCCACCAAACCTTAAACAGGTTAATAACAGCCCTTTCCCCATCTCCTCTGTAGCCAAAATAGTAAACTGAATCACGTACATTTCTATGGTCTGCAAGACAAAAGCAACTGAGACAAATACTACACTGTAAGATCTGTGAGAGGAAAAAATGTTTGCCAATCAAATGCCTTGTGCACAATATTATCTCCTCATTGCAAGGAGGGAGTAATACCGTTTTTTGTTTCCTGTTTTCTTAACTAAAAATAAAGAGTAGAGGGAGGGGGAAGGGATAAAGAAGGGCAAGGCAGCAAAGCAGTATGTGTCCACTCTGTCTTTCAGTGTCATGCTGTTTTTCAGCGTCAATTTTTGTGGGGTGTTATGTAGGGTATGATGGAAAGAGGAAGCAGGTCCCATAGGTGACTGCACTGGGCTTAAGTCACAAGGTTTCGGTAGCAGGGAGGCTGCAAGGGTGTCCTCTGTGAGAAGAGCCCAGATGCTGCCCCACATTATATCAGAGCCAGTTTCAGTAGGCTCCCAAGGGACCCACCACTGCCCAGAGCTGAGCCAATAAGTGATGTTGTCTGCACCTCTGTGAGAGCGTATTTAAGAAAGGGAAAAAAAAATGCTGCACAACAGCAGCTGGGAGAGCGAGGAGTGAGAACCAGCCCTTAAGCCCCCAAGGTCAGTGCAGCAGGAGGGCAGGAGGTGCTCCAGGCACGTAGCAGCAGTTCCCCTGCGGCCTGCAGAGAGGCCCCTGGTGGAGCAGGCTGTCCCCCTGCAGCCCATGGGTCCCACACGGAGCAGATCTCCACGCTGCAGCCCGTGGAGGAGCCCCCGGTTGAGCAGGTGGATGTGGCCTGGAGGATGCTGTGGCCCATGGAGAGCCCCCGCAGGAGCAGGCCCCGGGCCAGAGATGCAGCCTGTGGAGAGGAGCCCACGCAGGAGCAGGGGGTCTGGGGGGAGCTGCCGCCCGTGGGGGACCCCATGCTGGAGCAGTTTGCTCCTGGGGGATGGACCCCGTGGTACAGAGCCGTGTGGGAGCAGTGCTTGAAGAGCTGCTGACTGTGGGAAGCAGGCTCAGTCTGGGAAGGACGGCATCCCGCAGGCAGGACCCCACATGGAGCAGGGGCAGAGAGTGATTGAGAAGGTGTGGGGGAGATGAAGTGAAGCATTATGGACTGACCACAGCCCCCTCTGGGGGAGGAGGCAGATGAGGGTGGATGGGGGGGATGGGGGGAGGTGGTTTTAGTTTGCTTTTAGTTTCTCACTGCTCTAGCTTTTTAGTAATACGTAATAAATTACATTAACCTCCCTACACTGAGTCTGTTTTACTCATGACGATAGTTGTTGAGTGATCTCCCAGTCCTTATCTCAACCCTTGAGCCCTTTTCATCCTATTTCCTCCTCCTTTCCCTTTGAGGAGGGGGAGTGAGAGAGTGGTTGTGGTGGAGCTCAGCTGGGTAAACCACCACAGTGACATGGGCCAAGGTGGCAGTGTGTAGTTGTGGTCTGTAGCTCTTGCTGTATGGAGTTGTGTGGAGGTCAGCATGCAGGTGCAGATGGTGTTGGAGGCATGGGTTGTGGTAGTTGCTGTGGCTGTAGTGAGGGTTGTGGTGGTGGTGTTAGCTCTTCTGCTTCTGTTTCTGCTCATGCAGGGAGGATGATACATACCTGTAAGCGAGCTCTGTCTAGGAGCAGGAGTGCATACCCTTGCAACTGTAGCAATTGCCATATCCCAGCTGTTGAATTGCAGAAAGTGCGGTCCAGTCTTTCTTCATTTCTTGGTCACGATTGTTATTGCTTATTTCCATTCATAGGAGTCAGTTTTTCATCCATACCAAGAATAAGTGCTTTTTGCATCCGGCCTCAAAAAAGGGGTTTGAACAAGAATAAAAACAGCATGCAGAGAAAACAATTGATTGCAGAAGAAAAAGAATGAAAATAAACTGCGAGCAAAGACCTTAGGGTTAAAAATAAGGAACTAGAGGAGGACACCAAGCAGAACACTACCTGCTGCACCCTTTGGTTTCTGAAGGCACTCTCACAGCCAGCAGACATTGACTAGTAATGCTCCCACACAGACATAATAGGGTAAGGGAACTGAAACGGGCTACTTTTGTCACGGTCCCACAACAACCTTTCTCCTGATGGGAGGCTAACTTGATCAAGCCAGCAGGAACTTACAGACATATTAATTTCTGTGCTGCTCAGGGGGAGGATGTAGTAGAATAGGGTGGATAGGGGAGAAGGTGCTTTTAGTTTGTTTTTAGTTTGTTTTCAGTTTTCACTGCTTTAGTCTGCTATCAATGGGCAACAAATTACATTAATCTGCCTCACATTAAGTCTGTTTTGCCTGTGACTGTTATTAGTGAGAGATCTCCCTGTCCTTATCTCAACTCACAAACTTTGTTTTAATTGTATTTTCTTACCCCGTCCTTCTAAGGAAGGGGAGTGTAAGTGTGGTGGGGTGGAGCTTATCTACCTACTGTTGTGAAACTACCATAGCAGGAAATGGCTTTGTGCTCTGTACAGAAGCTTTTGGCCAACACATACACGTTTATTTAATGGATCTGTTAGGATGACCACTGATGGCCAGCAACTCTTGACTTGCCTGGTCAGAAAATTACCATACTTTGTTCTCTCACACAACTGTTGGCTGATCCCATGATCAGAGATCCACTTCTCATTTTGATGTTGCTGACATCAAAATAGTGTTATGTTCAGGATAAGAAAGCATGGAGGGAGGTATTCCTCCATATGACTCCTCTGCTGTGTAGTGGAAGGGAAGGTAACTACGAAAGAGAGGTTAGAGGAAAACAGAGTTGACAAATGCAACCATAAACAGATTCACAGCAAAAGCACATCTCACGCTGCTTCTTTGGGTGGGTTGCAGTCCTTGAAGGGAACTCTAAATACTCACCAACCTCATCCTATTTGCTGTGCAATTTAGAGTGCTTTAATATTTCCTCTATGCACAGATCAATGAAATCATGATACAAGTACTTCTAAACATCAATTTTAGAGTGTGCAAGTTTGGAGTAAGAAAAAACAATGTCTATCAGCTTGTATTTTTATTTTTGACCAAAATGCATAAATACAAGCAAATGTTGCTAATCAAAGCTGGCCTGGCAGATGGATGACTTCTCCAGTGCCATTCTTCTTAGGGTACAATTTTGAAGACTTGAGGGATGGACATTGACTGGCCAAAAACCAGAACATATCATAACTACATAGTGGTTGTAACAGTGGTTCTTTTCAGCTAGCCTGACATTTTATCCTTGCATTCTACCAGTGCCAGGGCAGTTTCAAATGAACGCTGTAGTTCCTAGCAGAAAATATTTTCACTGTATAGCATATGCATGAAGTTCACAGCATGCTTAAAAACTTCTGCTTACCATGCACAAAGAGGCAGGCTGCTTAGAAAGACCCAAGCAGAATAAAAAACAAGTGATAAGGAAGTCTGGCATGTTTTATTAGGAAGAAGCATTACCATCCATTACCAACCATTACCCTTGTTAATAGTACGGGTTGTACTGCAGGAGTTTTCTTAGCTCTGGTATCAGCTACAGGTGTCAGCTCACACATATGTTAGAACTTACTGATACAAAGCTAGAAAGAAGTGTCTGTGATACCTCAAAATCTTTCAGAGCTAAGATAAAGGTTAGAGGGCATAGCAGGATACATGTCAGAAATGTGGAAGACATTCTGCATAATCAAAGGAAGCACTGCAAGGAATGAGCCTGCCCTGGTAAATCTACTGTCAGAACAAGGGCTCAGCATATGTCTGAGCCAAAGTTCTCAGGGTCCTCTCAGCAAACATATGCATTCAGAGGAAGGTTTGACCAGGTAGATAGCCTCACTCTTTGCACACACAAAAAAAAAATAAATACAAAGTAACCGTGATCTGATCTGACCTAGAGTATTTGCCTAAAGGTCTGACTCCACTACAATGTGATTCTTTTTATCTTGGGAAACGGATCTTTTTCTGCTTTATGACATTGCATTTGGTGTAGTCATCCGAACAGACCTTTCCCCCTGCCCAGACTCCACTAATAAAATATGAATGGCCTCCATTCTACCAGAAGAAGCAGGTTTGCCACTGTAAGGCCTCCTTATGCTTCCCTACCTGCTCAGGGCTCAGATACATGGGCACCTTTTGCTGTGCTCACGCTCCTGCCATCCACAGTCAAGCCCTTGAATCCATATCCCCTTCCTTTGTGGATGCTCCCTCTTGCTAGTTGTCCATTTTCCTTATGTTTCTTTCCACGTTAACCCCAAGAGGACATGGCACATTGGGCAGGACCAGGAAAGTGCCTTGACCTGAGGAGGAGAAGGACAGGAGGTCCCAGTACACTCTGCCTGTGCTCAGGGCCGCTATCCCATATGTCTGGTGTGGAGAAGCCCTGGTTATCCTCAGCAATGTTGCAGTGGTGCTTTCAGAAGGCTGGGCAAGAGGAGGTCCTGGTGGGCAGGGCCTAAGCATTATAAACCAGGAAGATATCAGATGTTTGTTTTCTTGCCAAGTTCCCTCCCCTCTTCCAGAGCCTAAGGCACCTCCTTTGCCACAGAGGAGTGAGTTTAACTGAAACCATCGACCCCTGGGCAAGTGGGAAGGGTGCACATTGACTCTTTTCCTCCTGGCAGCTGTCAGTGACGCTACTGGCTCTGGGAGCTTTTGAGAAGCCCTCGTGTCTTGCCTCATCCCAGCCAGTGAGTAAGTGCTTCTGTCCTCTGTGTAGTGCAGCTTGCTTTCAGATGATGGGCTGTGAAGGGAGATATACAGGGAGAAACCCCCACTTCTCTGGGGGATGACCAGGAACAGGAAGCTCGCTCCAGGGGCTTGGCTGCTGCTTGTGATCACACTCAAGAGCAGGGGTGCATTTCAGTGAAGTGTTCGGGCAGGCTACCATGGTGAGGTTAAGAAACTGAATAAGGAGTCTCCTCAGGCAGCTGCTGTGCACCATGCAGAGTTTATTTTCTTCCTGAATGTCTCAATTATTAATGTTTGCTCCGCGGGGGCCCCCCCCCCCCCCCCAACAAGATGCTCAGCAGAGGCTGTAGAGAGTGTAACTGACCTCTTGCACTGTTTCATGTGCCCAGAACAGGAGCTACCCCTTCCTGAAATATAGCTCTTGTGGCAGATGCATGGGGTGGAAGGGAAACAGAAGAGAAAGCAGTGCCTTCTGTCCCCTGTAGAGAGGCTGAGGAAACACAGGCAATTAATTCTTTGTGACTCAGGGAGAGTGTAAAATGCTCCCAAGCAGAGACTGCAAGACCCTGAAAACAAAGATGGCTCTTGCTCAGGCTCCTGTTCTCTCCACTGGCATTAGTGTCTCTGTTCAGTTTTGGTTTCACATCCTCTAGCAAGCTCAGCAGAAGGAGTTCCTTTTTGATGTGGAGGAGGAGGAAGAGGACAAGAAAAGAAGAGAGTTTAGCATGCAAGCAGACGGCAAAGTTGAGAACGAGGAGACTGGCAACATTCAAGAACACCATGCACTGCTCATAAAGTTCTCAGCACGCTGTTGTGTCTTATTTTGGTGCTGGACTTCTAGCTCTGCAAGAGATGAGTAGATTTGTCATTAGAAGGCCACAGCTGGTTATTTACAGTTTTGGCAACCCTTATTTCTTTTTGGCTATCATAAGGTGAACTTGCTTGAAATATTACATTCCAGATCTTTGTGAAAAGTAATATTTTCCAAGCCTAATGAGGTATTGGGTGATGCAAGTAGCAATACAGAGCAGCAGTACCTGAGGCTTGCTACATCCCTGTTGTCCATGGGGAATGGGCAACTTGCACTGTTGTTTTGGAAAGGTCAGTGTGTTCTCCCCACAGCTTCTCCAGTGTGAATGGAGAGAGTTTTCAGATAGAATGGAGAGATTTTTCACGCAAAGAATAATTTCTCCATAGCAATCACATCTAGTTTTTATAAAGAGCTCCAAGGCAAACTGTTTGATTCCTCCTTATTTTGCATAGCTCAGCTAAAGTGAGGGAGTAGCTGTCTGAGAAGGTTCCTGTCTGAAAAAGTTCAGTTATGGTCCACAGGACTTTCTTGTGGTCTGCAGAGAGTTATTTGCAGAGGGTTGCTGCGTTTAGGGCACTTGCTCTGCTTTATGCCTTTCCATGTTGATAATAACAAAAGCAGATAATATTCTGTACATTCCTAATATTAAATCCCAAGTAGATAATACCATTTAATACTATTATATTTAATATACTAAATATTATTATAATATATAAATGTTTTATATTATATATTTATATATTATAATATTTAATACTAAATACTATTTAATACTATTAAATACAAAGTAGATATTAGCTAATTACTAAGGAATTTTGCTGTTGCAAAGGCTTGAATGAAGTATATGGTTACTTATCATTACTATAACAAATTAATTCAAATTCTAGCTAGATGAAACACATTTGCTCCCAGAAATAATACCACTGAGTTAAATCAGATCATGAGTCAGTGCTTGAGTATGACTGAAGTTTAGAGTATTGATCTGAGTTGAAGCCAGGGACTGAGCCAGATGCTTGATACCCCAGTTCCTGAACTGAGAGCCTGTCACCAATATCACTGTTCCTGCACTGCACTACAAGTGTGTGGTGTAGCTCAAGAAGAGGAGCATGGACAGGCAAGATAGTATGCCTTTGGCAGACAGAACAGTTTACATTGTATTTCTGACTTGTATTTCTGTGTATTTTTATGCTGAATAATTTAATCATGTGTGATTTCATGTTTTGCTTTCACAGAAAAGAATGATGGATTTCAAAGAGGAAATTAAACCCATTTCTGATGTATGTATTAAAGAGACCAGTTCTGCATTATCTACAAGAGCAGGAATGTCGGCTCTTCAAGGACCACTGGTGCTTCCTGAGATACCTGCACTGGCAGCCCATGAGACTCACCACATCTTTGTCAGTTATAGCAACACTGATTCAGCCTGGTCAAGGAACTTTATCCAGAGTTTAGAGACTATGATTCCTAATCTGAAGGCATGTTATCATGAGAGAGACTTTATACCAGGTAAAACCATAATTGAAAACATGGTTGAATCCATTCAAGGAAGCCAGAAAATAGTCTTAGTTCTCAGCCCTGACTTTGTCCAGAGCAGGTGGTGTCTTCTGGAAGCCAATATGTCTGTCTTCCAAGACTGTTTGGGAAGGAAGCCAGTGATCCCCATCATGTTAATGCCCTGTTTTGTGCCACTGCACCTCACCCATTTGACTTATCTTGACACCAATGATGTCCATTTTTTAGATAAAGTTATCAAGGTCATCTGCACTCCCAATTACAAGATGAGGAATGCCACCATGGTTCCTTATACCCCTCCATCCCTCTACAATGGGAAGTCCCTCGTGGCTTTACCTGCAGTGGATGACCAGGTCATTCCAAAATGGAGAGGAGGCACATTCAGTGAGGCACTGCCTGACCAGCTGAGTATAGTCTGTGAAGATACTGAGGTCTACAGAAAGGCCATCCGGATGATTAATGAGGTATCTTCTAGGGTATCACCTTGTACCTCAATCAGTGTTGTCTCCGGGATACTGGTTTGCCTATTAGGAATCTTATTTTTGATTGTTGGTGTCTCCTTATTTGTTGGGCTTGACCCGTACTCTGGTGATCCTTATGCAATTTTCCTGGGCTGTATTATGATCTTTGCAACTCTGTGTAGCTTTTCTGTTTTTATTAATTGTGTCTACAACTACAAAGTCAAATCAGCCGATGAGAAACTTCTGGAGATGTCCCAAGCTGCTGGTGAGGCCAACTCACTGCTGATAAAGAATTCCCTTCTGGTTGGCTGTGATTCCCAACTGAAGCTCCAGTTAGTCTACATCTCCCTCAAGGGGTGCAGGAGTCACTTCACAGAGATTTTTGGAGAGGGAGAACCCTCTGCTGAAGAAATGTTCCAGAGAGCCTTGCACTATTTCTCCTCTGATTATGCCTGTTGTGTAGCCAAGAAGCATTTCCAGTTCTCTTGCTTGGGGACAACACCAGGACACTGGGATAAAGGGCCTTGTTTTTGCCAGTTTGTTTTCCACTGTATGGAGAAAGGGTCCTGGTACTGGAATAGTGATTATCATCCAGATAAAAGAGAACTGGATTTAGGTTAGATGCTGGTGAGGTTATACTTTGAGCAGCAGGCAAGATAAATATGTAGCAGACTGCTCAGTATCACTGGTCCTTTTTGTTTTTGTAGAAGAAAGAGAAAGGGATTATATTCTATTTACATTTGACCCTCGAAGAAATTCAACACTAAGGTATCTGCAGCCAAAATATCTGTGGTGTCAATGTCACAGGAAAAAAAAAAGTAATTTCTTCATCTACTGAGGTAGCTTCACTCAAGTACAGCCCACTTATATACTGCCCACGAGACAAAGGTTAGGGGAAAAAGAAGCATAAACCACAAGGTGGTTGGCAGTGCAGACATCTAGATGTACAGAATGTGTCTTGCTGAAGGCTAATAAGGGGAAAAATGTTCTCCAAAGAACATAATTTCCCCTCCATTTCAGGCTTATTTGCAGGGGAGGTAAAGTAAAAGAGAAGGCTGGCTGAGCAGCAGTGGAATTACCAGAGACTGCTCATCTCTTCTGGAGTGCAAGCATCTTTAGATACATGATCTATGTGATGCTCCCCTGTCTTTTTGGCCTGGAGAGCTCCAGTGAGAGCAGCTGGGAAACTCAAGTCGTCTGTCAGAAGGGTGAAACCTCATCTCATCCTTTTCAGGGGCAACATTTTTAGTCCACACGGAGCATTTACCAGGCTGATTTCTTGCTACATCAAGAAGTTCCCTCTTCAGCACCTGATTGACTCTGTGAACTGCAGTGGTTACTTTCAGATAGCAGTTATCAGGTATATACATTTACAAGAAAAGGGAGTGGATGTTATGCAGGGGCCTGCCTTATTGTGGCAAGGACAGGGTCTTAAAATAACTGCTGAGAGAAGCATGGGGCAGTTGCACTATTAGTCTGCTAGTGTTGGGCACCACAGTTTGTGTGACTTCCCAAGCTGAAATTGCTGTCTGTACCGAGCCATTCTATGATTCTATGAAAATAAAATAAAATAAATAGGCACATTAAGAACATGACAAAATATTGGGGTCTGCATTATTGTTTATTATAGTACTGAGTTTCCTGGCATCTGTTCAGCAAGATAGGGACTGGGTTTGCAGATCCACTTTCAAGGAGACTCAAACACAGTCTAAGAGCTAGTGCTGGGGGTAGGCCTAATAGGTAATTATGCCCAAGGATGAAGTCTAGCAATAGGGAGAATTTGTGCAGTTATAATATCGACATTGCTGTGCCAACTAGACTTTGGTATGGATTTCCTCATACCTACAACACATCTTTCAAGAAATTTCTCTGCTTGGCTAAACATGTCCTCCAGCCTGACAGGTATGAGAGGGGGGTAATTTTCACAAATAATATTTAATAATCCATTGTACCACTCTTAACCCATTGGTCTGCAGGTCACAGGCAATGTGGTATAGCTACTCAGTTCATAAACCTCTCACACAGTCTTGCACTGTGGTACTGGTAATGTAGCCTTGGCTACTTTATTTCAGCTCCTGATATTGAGTGGTTAGTTCAGTCAACAGTATAAGCATACTATGCTGACTATAATGCACAGTGGAATAGGCAAACAGCAGTCCTGAATGGATGTCCACGGCTACGAATACGTAGTGTTTGCCCTGCCAGGCTGGCAGGAGCCCCATATCATTGACTTGCCATATTTCACTAGCATAGCGTAATTTAATTGAGCCTTTAGCAGAAGGACAAGATTAAATCAGGAACAGGTAAGGCAACTCAAACAGAATGCTTGCAAAGCTTGTAATGACGCTTGTTCTCTACTTGGCAGCCCATGCTTTGGCTGCAGTTGCTCATCACTGCCCTGAAGCTGTGTATATTTGAGTAGCCTTTGTCATAGTATCTTCTTTAGTTATTCAATCTACTGCAGTGTTGTGGACAGTTCCAGAGGCATTACACTTTGTAGGCACATCCACATACCACATCCAGATTGGTTTTTGCAAACTAATGCAGTATATTTCCTGTCACAGTTCTTTACCCCACAGAGGTTTTACAAGGCTGATAAACTCCTGTGTGACCCAGTGCGCCATCCATGTCAGTAACCCTTTGCAAACAACCTGGTTGTTGGTATATGCACATACACGCCCTTCTGTACAACCGAATGTTAAAAGGACCATATACTGTTTGTCCTACAGCCTAGATTGGCCTCACTGGTATCTAACAATGTTTATTTCCATTTTGGATTATAGTTTACCGCTTGCCACCCACAGTATTGTATGCGGCCAATCTGTCAATTGCCCATGCAACATGTTTCTGTTCTTCTGTTAGATCACCATACAGCAGGACCTCCTGCCTATAGGTGGATGGTTAAAAAGCTATTGCCCATTCTATTGGTTCTGGGGAATGAGTGAAATCAACAGCTCCCCAGAAGGGCAGCATGAGCAAAAGTGATGTTGGATTTACCTGAAAGCATACCTTGCTGAAAATAGTGTTTCCGTTTAACGTGGGTAGCCTGAGAGTAAAAGGTCTTAAAACAGTTTGCAGCACTCGGCCTCATCAATATATCAAAGCCAAGAAAACATCTATAACTAGGAGCTGCCAGCATCATGGTGCAGATTTACCAATAGCCAATTTAAAATGGCCCACCAAACCCTTTTTTTTTTTTTCCCATACGCCCGTAAAAGTTATCACCCACACCCTCATCCTTTTCCTGCCCGATAGCCTCGAATCTATTACCCAGGGACACTGTGGATGTTGGTGGCACCGTGGGTGTTGGGGGCAGACATCTCCTTCTGTTTTGAGCAGAGATAAGGATCTATCCATTTTCCTCTCGTGGGCGGTCAAGCCCTCTGTCCTGCAGGTGAGCAGCTGGATCAGCTACTACCTCTTGCAGGGACTTAGGAGGGGGCTGCTGGGCCTCAGTAGGAGTAGGCTGACACCCAGCTGTCTCCTTCAGAGACTCCCAGGAGCCCCTCAGGCTGCCAATCTCTTGCTGCAGCCCAGCCATCTGCTCAAGCAGTTCCTTGAGCAGGGCACACCTGCACCCACGACAGCCCACTCTTCCCTCAAGGCCCAGGGGGGCCTCCAGATTCCAGAGCACCCCGCAGTCCTCAGTCTGGACTTCCACTTCACCAGATGCCACTTCACCAGATGCTCTGGCCTGATAAGCAGGAACTTGCTGCAGTTCTGTCTGTTGTTCAAGAATGCTGAGGAATCTTACTATAAGTATGTTCTAAAAGTTGACTAAAGTTTGGTAGTTGCTAAGCAGAGGGTTGAATTGGTCAATACACTCCTTTCTACTCACCAGTCTTCTGAATTCATCTCCCTTACAAAAAACTGTTTGTATTTTATTTAACAAAAAAGAATAGAGTGTATTGAGGTATAGTGTAGAGAAACTACTTTTTTTTTTTTTTTTTTTTTTCCCAGCAAACTCCATGTTTTTCTTTAAAACTATACTTAGTCCATCTCAACTGATCTCTAAATGCACTGTATTCTCTCAGAGGATTCCTGCACAGTTGAAAAAAATGTGTATATTTTTTTAAACATGTATTATTTTTCTGGTTGTTTGATCTTCATGTTTTGTCCCAGATGTCATAATAACAAGGAAACTTTTCAGAAAGTTAATGTGTGTATATGTGTCTATGCATATGCATGTATACACACATATTTTCTCTTCAACATGCACTCAGCCATTTATGTTTGTTGATTCTTCCATGAAGGGATCATTCAGGTTATCTAAAATCAAACCATGCATGGAGGGGAATTGCACAGAAATCATGCTTTTATGTCAGTGGCATCACAGACAAAAGTGGAAGAGACAACTCATACCAACCAGAGAAGTGAGGTTGGAGGAATATTGCCCCATTCAGTAAATGAGCAGAATAACCTGGTTAATCCACTAAAGACCACTCTGCTGTGCATCTCCTGTAGTTTAGACTTGCCAGATTAAAAGAACCTTTAAAGAGGTTCTTGTCTCTTTCTCCCCCATGACATGGTGATTGGGAAATCTAGAATTTCCTGATGTAATTTTTTAATGTGATTTTTCAGATTGTTTTAGAGATTTTCAGTGGAATATTATAATAGTATGTGACTGCAATGTAAATAGTGTATGGTCTTAGCACAGACTGTAGGGAATATTACTGTTGCAAGAATAGGACAATTTGGTGCAAGAAAAGGGTATTTTAATTTTAAAGCTGCTGTGCATTTGTGTGAAGGCTATCCTAAGCCAAACAAACACTGTCTTTTGTTGGCTCAGCTGTAAATAGGATGCTACAGACAGGGCTGCAAAGAATGGTCCTTCTGACAAAGGAGATCCCTGGAATGGGTCTTTGTGGTAGACTTCAGCTCTGCATCTGACTGCCAGCTACCACACTGGTAAGCAGGAAGATGTCTTTGTCCTTTCTCTAAATCGAATTGTACTGCTTTGCATGTCTACATAGCTACTGTCCAGAATGTGATATGCTTTGGTTTTGTGCTTTGAGTGTCATCTCTCCCTCCTCATAATTTTGGCCAAGTCATGAGTGTAGTACTTTCAGTCAAGAACATGCTTTCCTTTTCAAAAGGGCCACTTTTTGTATTGTGACTACCCTGGGTTCACTTTGCCCTTCATCAGAGGCAATATAGATGAAGAGATTTTTCTTGAAGCACACTTGGATATAGGTCTATGAATATAGGACAAACCCTGAAGAATACCTCTTTAGTCATAGAATCATAAGAAATTATTCCTAATGCCCAATCTAAACCTCCCCTTGTGCACTTGAGGCCATTTCCTCATGTTATGTCACCTGAGAAAAGAGACCACCACCCACCTTGCTACAATCTCCTTTTAGGCAATTGTAAAGAGCAGTGGGGTTTCCCCTTTTCTCCAGACTAAACAACCCCAGTTCCCTCAGCCACTCCTCAAAGCTCTTGTTTTCCAATGCTTTCACCAGCTTCATTGCTCTCCTCTGCACACTCTCTAGCAACTCCATATGCCTCTTGTTGTGAGGGGCCCAAAAGTGAACACAGTATTTGAGGTGCAGTCTCACCAATGCGGTGTACAAGGGGACAATTACTTCTCTAGTCCTGCTGGCCACACTATTTCTGATGCAGGCCAAGATACCATATGCCTTCTTGGCCACCCGAGCACTCTGCTCGTTCATGTTCAGACCAGCACCTCCAGGTCCTTTACTGTTGGGCAACTTTCCAGCCACTCTTCCCAAAGCCTACACTGCTGTATGGGGTTGCTCTGACCCAAGTTCAGGACCTGGCACTTAGCCTTGTTGAATGCCATTCAATTGGACACTGCCCATTTATCTACCCTTTCCAGATCCCTCTGCAGAGTCTTCCTGCCCTCAAACAGATCAACACTCCTGCCAAACTTGGTATTGTCTGCAAACTTACTGAGGGTGCACTCAATCCCCTCACTCGGATCACTGATAAAAATTATATACAAAACTGTCCCTAAGGCTTAGCCTTGGGGAATGCCACTGGTGACTGGGTGCCAGCTGGATTGAACTCCATTCACTAAGACTCTCTGAGCCCAGTTACTCAGACAGTTCTTCACCCAGTGAACTGTACACCTGTCCAAGCCATGAGCAGACAATTTATCCAGGAGAATACTGTGGGACACAGTGTCAAATGCTTTACTAAAAGCCATATAAAAAGCATCCTCCACCTTTCCCTCATCTACTAAGTTCTGAGTCCCAGTTTCTTCTTGATAATGGTCAGAGTGAAGCACCCTGGAGCCTGCCATGTATCCAGGATGTGCACTATGAGGCTGACACTGTCAGCCTGACCTAGCCCAATGACTGTTGACCCATTGCCCAACTGCAGAAAGAATGAAAACTAACCTTGTAATTCTCTGCAGTCACCAACCACAGAAGCTCTGAGAGTTTAGGTTTGGATTGGTGTGGGATTCCCCTGCCCTTGGCATCAGGATGAGACCACAACCAAGGCTGAGTTGGTGTGAGTTACTTCACCTTTTCCATGTGGTAGACATGCCAAAAGCTAACCAAAATCTCTCAAACTGTAAAATTTAGGTTTATTTAAAATGTAAGATAACAAATCCAGGGAAAGATAGACTTGTGAGCAAAGGAAGCACTGAGGCCGAATAAATAAACCAGTTTAAATCTAACTTCCTCACTTGTTAGATATTTCTTTGTAAACAGTGTTCTCTTCTTACACCTGTGACTTTCTGGATTTGAAGGACTTCATGTAGTCAGTCCCATAGTGACCTTAGGGCCACTTCCTCGTTTCTTTCACCTCTGATATGTAGCTGCTTAGTTCTGCTGCTTTCTGAAGCCTCCAAACTTGCCTTAGGTCCAGTGGCTCCTAGGGAAGTGATATAACCCCTGCCCCCTTCATCAGAGCCCACTCAATTAAAGCACAGCAGATAGAATACAAAAATTAAAAGACAGCTCTCTTCCAGACTTCTCTGTAGTATAATGCAGAGCTATCTCCCACCCCCTTCAGTAAACTGAGTACAAACAAACAGCCCCATCTTCCTTCTGAAATAACAGTTTAGACTCTGGTTTCAGCCACTGATATTATTGTGTTACATTTATGTTCTTTGTTCTTTGGTGATTAAAGGTTAGTGAAGGAACTACAAATATGCTTCAAAGGAGGCTTAATGAATAAGGTCATTAAGAAGTATTGCTTGTCTCAGGAACATCAGAATGTGCTTTCTAATAAGAATGAGAGAAAGTTTCCTGCATAATTCTATGTTCATTAGCCTTAGCCACAACATTTTGAATAGCAATTTTTGATGAAGAAAAGACCTTTTTCTTTCTTTTCTTCCTTTTTTCTTCTTTTTTTTTTTTTTTTCTTTTTCTTTTCCTTCTTCTTCCAACGAGTAAGCATGCCATCACTGCACTTCATCAAAGAATTCACAAATCTTTCAATCTTTCTCCATCCTGCAGATGCTGGAGAGAGCCATGAATTGACTTTGACACTATTTGAAGTAGGAGTGTTTCTGCCTCAAAGGAGATGGTAAAAAACGACAATCCTTAGAGTCACAAAAGCACCAGAGTCCCAAGAGCCACTGAAAGACATTGGAAGAGCTTTGCTAGCATTCACCATTTGCTGGTCATGTCCATGCTCCACTGGTACCTCCTCTTTCTTGTATTGGCTCTGACATGTCAGTGCCAGAAAAACCTTCATGTATATATTTCTCCATTATCCTGAGAAAAGCAGGAGAATCTGCTGTGATGTCATTCTCTGCAGGTTGCTCTCACATCTCTCACCAGCTTCTTCACAGGTACCTTTGTTTTCAGTAAAAACTTTCTGTCCAGCTAACTATTATTGTGACTCTGTTTTTCTAGTTTTGGTTGTCTCTATTGCTCTTCATCCTGTGTACTTTCCCATCAGGGTGAAGTCTAACTCTGTCTTTCTTTCCTTGACCTACACAGGACTGCTGATGATTTTATGCACAGGTCTGTGGTGTAGGATCATTTCTCTTTTGGTAGGCAATCACATTTTAGCCCCCCAGAGATCTGGTATCCAGTGCTGTTCTCTGGTAAGTCCTTGGTTAGGGTTTTCTGGTCATTTTTTTCTCCTGTCAATCTTGTCTATGACACATAGGGATGGGTGTGGTTGCACTTGTCTACGGGATCCAAAATATAAATATGTCTTAAACTTCACTTGCAGCTGCAGGGAAAGCCAGTGCATGGCAATGCTTCAATGTGCCTCCTTGTGCACAAGGAGGACTGTGGATGTAGAAGTGTATATGCATGTATCTATGAGAAACAGGATCTGTATGTGATCACACCTCTCACCAAGGCAGGACTCATCACCAAACAGTGGTTCCCTAAAAGTTAGGCATCTGATGTTAGCAAGTCATCCAGGTTCCTAATGTGTATATATCAAGGCTCTTCCAGAGGCTCATCCATCCAGTCTTTGACACCTCTCTTAGCAAAGAATGTGCTAAGCTTGGCAAGGTGTCTAGACAGAAAGGTGAGAGATTTCTTTGATTAGATATTTAAGCAGATAAAATGAGACAAATTCCATCTGCTGTTCCTACACAAAGGTGGGAGTGAAGTTCCGCATTGAATCTGTTTTTTGTGGCTCCTCTTCTGCCTTTTCTGAAATACTTGCACTTTTTTCACACATATTTTTTGTTGTTGAGGACTCATAGCGAGGTGCAGTTGACACTTGGCCAAAGCCAACAACAGTGCAGAAGTAGTCAGAAGGTCCTGTTATATTAAATCTGAACAGGGAGAAAAAGTCAGATTTAGTTTCATTCCTTTAGATGCAATGGCAGTGAATAGTATCATTTACATGAAAGACAGTGTGTCACCTCGCCTTGCAGCCTATATCTTTGTCAGTTGTAATGCAGACTGCCTCATTGGAGAGTGTCCCTCCCAGCTCCTTAATTTTTTCCCCCATCCTCAACAGAAGTATATGGACTATGCTCTCCCATGCAGAGACCTGTCTCTTCTTTGGTATGCTCCATTCAATGATGCTAAGATCACAGTCCCTTTTATATCTGCCTGGTGTATCCTTCCTCTCTTCACTGAACTCCATTTAGTCAGATACTTCCTTTGCCAGCAGAACTGTAGCTGTGTCCTTTCTTGCCATCCTGATCTGACATGCCTGATTCAGCCATGGACTCCCTTTGAATTGTCATTAGGATGTACTGTAGCAGCTGAATCTCAAGGAATCAGTATGCTTCAAAACCCTGATTTTGCTTGGACACGGTGTTGGCCCTGGAGCATTTGTGACAGTTTCCAGACATTCATCACAGTGATTTGCTGGAATAAGCTTACAGGTCTGTGCTGTGTTCTCTGCCGTTAATCCACTCCCACTTCTTGCTTTCTTTGTACTGGAGACCAAGTAAGTAGTAATGACCTGTGGACTGTGAAATAAGGTAATCCTAGAAAGGAAAAAGACCACAATGCTAATACTTCCAAATTACATTTTCTTCACTGGAGGTGTGCAGAAATTTTAGTACTAAATAGCCAACATAGAAAGAACGGTATGGATCTAGCTACACTATCTCTTTCTGCAGCTTCAGAGGCTGAATTATTTCATTCTTATTTAATCTCATCCCTCTTCCTGAGGCTTCTTAGAAACACACTAAATAAAATAATACACTCCTGATACTATTAAAGCTGTACATTGTACTTAGCCAGATGTGATACCTGGAGACACTTTTCTGTTCTGACTGTGATGGGAAGGCCTCATTGGTTTTTCTCAAAGTGATGCTTCTGACCAAAAATGTCTGTTTGACTTCTATGGTCTTGTTTTGCGTGCTACATCCCTTTAAGGCATATATCATGTAGGAAGAGAATTTGTTCCTTCCCATGGGAACGTGTTTGAGGAGGGAAGCTTCTAGATGCAAGACTTTAAGAGGGTAAGATGCCAAAATGCATATTACTGTGAAGGCTTTTTCTACCTTACAGAGGCACTTGGTGTATGTGAGTGTTTATAGGCCCCCCAGAGACATCTAACATAAGAAGACACCAGTAACCCACGAGATCTGTGGCATACAGGTCAAACAACCATAGAGGCAGCCCCATGGATTTAGATCTTACCAGTTCTTTCTTCTTATCAATGGTCACCAGTTCTGAGTACATGCCAGTACATTCATCATGGAAAGCTGTCCAGTTTTTTCCTTCTGTAGTTTGAGAAAAGAAGTAGCATTTTCTCCCATTTCTTTTCCAATGTTGGGGGCAATCTATAGAAGGGAAAAAGTGGAAAATTCCAAGTTCAAGCAAATAAAATGATCCCGTTACAAAAACAAACAAACAAACAAACAAACAAAAAAATTACAGCCAGAAAAGTACCCTTTTGGTTCTGTTCATAATTTTCAGCAGGCCGCCAGGGATCCCTGCCAATCTCTATAGCTAATACAAGCTAATTAGTCTCTATGCGTGAGTCAGAGAAGTAGGATCATGGATAACATTATCCAGTCTTTTAAAACTTTGCTCAGGAAGTAAAGAGAAAAGTTGCAAAAAGCAGCTTTCAGTTTTCAAACATATTATTTGCCCGTTTCAATATATGACAAAAGTGATGCTACTGAAAGAAAGAATATTTCTCCCTGTTGCTAGCAACAGAAGGACAGAGAATGAGACTTGGAAAAGGTGATAAGATTCAATCAGACAGTGTGATAGAGTTTTGTTAGTTACTCAACAGCCCTTAAACATCAAAAAGAAATTGCACTTAGTTAAAAGGTTAAGAATGGAGGGATATTTTAAAGCAATAAATACACTTTGTTCCAGCATGCTCACTACTACGCTCTGATACCAAAAGGACCATTGTATTAATGTCCATTCATCTAGCCACAGGCTCCTCTACACTAGCATGAAGGGAGTAAATCAGTTTTTCCTCCCTCTGAAGCAATAATATAGTGTTGAGCAAGAACTACTTTCAAAGATGAAAATATTGCTGTTTGGCCTTGAGAGCATATTCTCTGAGTTATTAATGACTTTTTTTTTGTGTGCGTGTGTGTGTGAGATTAGTATTTTTATTATTTTATTATTTTTATTATTTTTCCTCTGAACAAAAGCAAGAACCCCTCTTAAAAGGCAATCCAACAGGTACCTGGAAACTGCCGTTTGAACTACAGATGATTACCTTCCTTGTGCCTTATCATAGGTTATGGAGAATGTTTCTCTGTCCTGTGGGCTGCTTGTGGTTGGATGGTCTGGAAATAAGATGACAATTTCTGTACTGAATAGCTGACCATTTTGCCACAGAGTGTCAAAACTCTTCTAGACCTTTTTGATCCTCACTATCACTCCACAAAGAATATCTACTCCTCCCCTATTTTTCTCCTCCACTGAAAAAATGGTAGTACTATACTGTGGAGCAGATTTCCAAAGAGTGTTGCACCCTGGGACCAAAATGAGACAACAGTCTTCACTGTAGGTTTTAAAGCAGATACCCAAGCTGAAATAACCTTATTTTCACAGAATTAGTGGCTGAGATCCCATAGGACATGGTCCTTAGGGACAGGGGATCTGATCAGAGCTGGCAACTATTTAAGGATATTTTCTATAGAGAGCAAGAGCTCTCTATTCCCATATGCAATATAACAAGCAAGTAGGAAAACAGCATGGTTGAACAAGAACCTGCTGGCCAAACTTAGGCAAGAGAAGAAAATGCACAGACAGTGGAAAAAGGGCCATGTACCCTGCGAAGAGCACAGAAGTGCTGTCCAGATGTGCAGGGATGGGATCAGGAAAGACAAGGCACTGACAGAACTCAACTTGGTGAGGGATGCAAAAAATAACAAGAATGGGTTGTACAGGTACATTGGCTGCAAAAGAAAGTCTAAGGAGAGTGTACCAACTCTGAAAAATGAAAAGGGAGAACTGGTAACAACGGATGTGGAGAAGGAGGAGGTCCTTGACAAATTCTTTGCCTTGGTCTTCACCAGTGGTCAGGCTTCCCACCTATCTTGACTCCTCCAACCTCTAGGCAGGGGCTGGAGGACCAGAGTCCCTCCCACTGTAAGTGAAGAGCAAGTTAGTGACCTCCTGATGCAACTTAACAACTACAAAACAATAGGGCCTGATGTCATGCATCCCAGGGTCCTGAGGGAATTGGCTTATGTAGTTGCCAAGCCACTCTCCATCATATTTGAAAAATCACGGCAGTCAGGCAAAGTCCATGGTGCCAGGAAAAAGGGAAAGATCACTCCCATTTTTAAAAAGGGTAGAAAGGAACACTAGGGGAACTACAGTCAGGTGAGCCTCACCTCTCTGCCTGGCAAGATCATGGAATGAGTCCTCTTGGAGTCAATGTTAAGGCACATGCAGGACAAGGAGATGATCCGGGACAGCCAGCATGGCTTCACCAAGGGCAAACCATGCCTGACCAATCTGGTGGCCTTCTATGATGGAGAGACTGCATCAGTCAACAAGGGAAGACTGACTGTTGCCATCTACTTGGACTTCTATAAGGCCTTTAATGCGGTCCCACACAACATCCTAATCTCTACATTGGAAATATATGGATTTGAAGGGTGGACCATTTGGTGGATAAGGAATTGGCTTGACGGCCACACCCAGAAAATCAATGGCTCTGTGTCCAGGTGGACAGGAGGGCAGTGATGAGCAGTGTCCCTCAGGGGTCTGTCTTGGAACCGGTGCTTTTCAATATCTTCATTAATGATGTAGACGATGGGATTGATTGCACCCTCGACAATTTTGCAGATGACACCAAGCTGAGTGGTACAGTTGATACAACAGAAGGAAGAGATGCCATCCAAAGGGACCTGGACAGGCTGGAAAAGTGGGGCCGTGTGAACCTAATGAGGTTCAACAAGTCCAAGTGCAAGGTGCTACACCTGGGCCAGGGCAATCCCAGACATGAGGACAGACTGGGAGAAGCACTTATTGAGAGCAGCCCTGTGGAGAGAGACTTGGGGGTTCTGGTGGACAAAAAGCTCGACATGAGCCAGCAGTGAGCACTTGCAGCCCAGAAGGCCAACTGCGTCCTGGGCTGCATCAACAGAGGAGTGACCAGTAGGTCAAGGGAGGTGATTGTCCCCCTCTACTCTGCCCTTGTGATGCCCCATTTGGAGTACTGCATCCAGGTGTGGGGCCCCCAGCACCAGAAGGATGTAGACCTGTTAGAGCAAGTCCAGAGGAGGGCTACAAAGATGATCAGAGGGCTGGAGCACCTCTTCTCTGAAGAATGGCTGAGAAAGCTGGAGATGTTCAGCCTGGAGAAGAGAAGGCTCTGGGAAGACCTCCTTGCAGCCTTTCAATACCTAAGGGAGTCTTATAAAAAGATGGAGAAGGACTCTTTACTTGTGTAGATAATGATTGGACAAGAGGCAATAGTCTTAAACTAAAAGAGGACAGATTTAGACTACACATAAGGAGGAAATTCTTCACTGTAAGGGCAATGAGACACTGGAACAGGTTGCCAAGAGAAGTTGTGGATGCCCCATCCCTGGAGGTGTTCAAGACCATATTGGATGGGGCCCTGGGTAACCTGACCTAGTGGGTGCCTGTCTATGGCAGGGGCATTAGACTTAGATGAAGGTCCCTTCCAACCCAAGCCACTCTATGATTCTATGATTATTTTCCCTGTTTCTTATGACATAGTGGCTGTGAGGGATTTGTGCACCATGGCAGGCTTCTGACTCCAAAAAAAAGGGACTTTGGAGAGAGGCTTACAACTTCATTTTTATTATTTGATGACTAGCTGGACTGTATGACTATCACAGAGAAAAAGGAAAAAAAAATCTGCGAGGGTGAAAAAAGTGGTTTTGAGGCCTCAGATGAGCTAAAGTTATGCTTTACTAAAGCTTATGTTTACTAGAGCAGGTCATGTGTTTTTATATATTTTTCAAGTCTTCTCAAGCCTTTGGTTTTCTAGTTTTAGGAACTTCCCCAAGAGTTTAGATCTTGAAAGGAGTGAGTTCAGGGATCACTCACTATTAACAGGATTGAGGAGGATTCTGCTCTTCCAGCTGGCTCTGTGTAGCAATTACTAAATCTAGATACTGTCCAAGCTTCTTTGCTTGGGAAAACTCAGCTGTACATCAGAGAATCAGAATCACTGAATCATTTCAGTTGGAAAAGACCTCTAAGATCATCAAGTCCAACTGTTAACCTAGCACTAAACCATGTCCCTAAGTGCCATGTCTACACATCTTTTACATACCTCCAGGATGGTGATTCAGCTACTTAACTGGGCAGCCTGTTCCAATGTTTCACAACACTTGCAGTGAAAAAAATTTTCTAATATACAGCCTAAACCTCTCCTGGCACAATCTGAGGCCATTTCCTCTTGTCCTATCACTTGTTGCTTGGGAGAAGAGACCGACCCCTACCCTGTTACAACCTCCTTTGAGGTAGTTGTAGAGAGAGACAAGGTTTCCCCCGAGCCTCCTTTTCCCTAGGCTGAACAACCCCAGCTCCCTCAGCTGCTCCTCCTAAGACTTGTTCTCTAGACCCTTCACCAGCTTCGTTGTCCTTCTCTGGACACTCTCCAGCACCTCAAAGTCCATCTTGTAGTGAGGAGCCCAAAACTGAATGCGCTACTCAAGGTACAGCCTCACCAGAGTTGAGTACAGGTGGACAATCACTTCCATAGTCCTGCTTGCCACGCTGTTTTTGATACAAGCCAGGATGCTCTTGACATTTTTGGCCTCCCAAACACACTGCTGGCTCACATTCAGCTAGCTGTTGACCAATACTCCCAGGTCCTTCTCTGCCAGGCAGCTTTCCAGTCACTTGTGTAAAAATACAATGGCCCCTGCCATGAGCAGCTGTTTTTAGTTCAGCTGACTGGGAGTTACTGAATTGTCTAGAACAAAGTTTAAAGAGGCATTTTTGAGGTTATTTGGAGTTGAACAAAAATATATATTAATAACTACAGTAAAGAAACTATAGACTAAGTATTATAGTGGTGGAATTATTATACTTGAAACCAGAATCAATAAATTCACTGAAAACAGACAAACAAAAAATAAAATAAAATAAAATAAAATAAAATAAAATAAAATGAGAAAAAAGATTGGATTCAAGAGAATCTCTCAAGAGAGTTCTGACAAACTTGTACCAGAACTGCACAGTTCACGCTGTTCGTGGTTCAGCATGGTATGCAGGCTTCATACCTGAGACAAACAGTAAAAGAAACAAAATATTAAAAGAAAGAACTTCATTTATCAGCAGTAAACTCCAAAATAAGATGAGAGAAAAGAAGTGGGGTGGCATTTAGATTATGTAAAGTGCAAACAATTTCCTTTAAACTCCCTAAAACTCAGGAACCTCTTTCAAATATACTTTCATTCATATTCAGTTACACATTTCTGGTGTTATAGACATCCTAGTGACCATATACAAGATCATCTCTGAAATATTCTCATGGGTAACCACCATAATATCATTATTATTTCATTTTTACTTTCTTTTTTTTTCAACATATTTGTATTTATTTATTTGTTTAATTTGATTTGATTTATTTCTTGAACATTGTATGTTTTGATGATTGTACTTCAGATTTTTTTTTCTTTTGGTATTTTTCTTTTGAAAACATAGAATGGAAAACCGTTCAACTCCTTTACAGATTTCTCTTATGACCATGGTTTGTCAACAATTACTGTCCTGAACCATCAAACTAGTCTTCTGCCTCTACTGGTTTTACTCATCATGATTGAGATGTTATTCTTTGGGTGAGCCACAAATAATTTGCAGTTATGACATTTTTAGCTGAACTTACACAGGAGTGTCAGCCCCACCCCTAAGACCAGTAGGAGGATTATCACAGCAGTCAATATTCCAACGTGTTCTGGAACAACAGTTTTTACCAACAGAGATAAAAAATAAGGATTAGGAAAACAACTGTGGTAGGACCTTTCATCATCATTCAAAGATGCCCTTTCCAGGCTCATATTGAGACAACTCTTTCAAGTTAGTCAAAGTTTTTCCCTCTGATGTTTGTTCTTCTTGTGCATATCTGTTATTTCTTTTTTTTCTTTCCCATCATAGGTATTCAACTGAACCCTTCTGATACTGCCTAGAATACTACGTTAAATTCTACTGTACCTGATGCTAGAGTTCAGTGTTCTCTGGCATCCTTACCTGGCCTCTCAAAATATTAATGAAGGAAAATCCAATCAGCCTATCAGATAAAGGTCCTGCCATATCATTTTTTCAGAAGAGTTGAACTGTCTCATCTTTATACTTTGACAATTGTTTATGTATTTTTGGTTTTGGATTTACTTCAAGGAGATCCTTGCATCAGTCATTACACTGCCAACTCAGTGGGTACTGCAGAGCACAGGCAGCTTCAGGAGGGTCAAATGATATGTTTGGAAGCTGACTAAACTGAATTAAAGGGTAAAGGAGAGCTTTCCATCGCTTCCCAATTCACGTATCTGCTAGAGTATTTTACTTACCCCTTCTGTTGTCTTTGAAGTTTGTGATGTCCGTTTGACCACTGGGAACTGTAGAACAAATGTAGGTTATTCCTTATATCATCCCTAGATCTTTAAAGTAAATAGTTTTATGTAAAGGAGGAGACCAACCAGAATCTTCACCCTAATTGCAGTCAATACTTGGTCTGTTTTGCCTGATAACCTCATTTTCACGCCTATGTATTCATTACTAGTTGAATTAGTGAAGTATTAAAAAGCTTTCACATTTAATACAGAATTAAACTAAACTGCTTTTAAAACAGTCTTTGAAAAAGAATCAGCAGCCCCAGAGTGAAATAATGGATCCAGGTAAATTCAAAGAGGCCAAACTGAAGGTGCAGAAGCAGTTTTGGATGCCAGAAGTGGATAAATTGGTCAATTACTATTATGGGAGTTATTGGAGGGGGCGTGTGCCCAGGCAGAATTGGCTGTACCTCACTGTCAATCACCTCTGTTTCTATTCGTTCCTGCTGGGCAAAGAGGGTGAGTTGTAAACTTGGTAGTTGCTTTTCTGCTGTATCCCATGATCTTTTTGATGTGGTTTATCTTTCATGTGGACTTTTTTTTTAAAGCTGACAGCTGGTTTTATTTGTTTGTTTTTACTTTTAGGAATCCCTTTAGCTCTGGCTCAGCATGTAGATCAGTCCTTATAGGCACTTAGGTGAAATTTAAGCCACATGTCTGAGTCACAGCTGGACTTGATTATCTTAGTATTCTTTTCCAACTCAAGTGATTCTATGATTCTATATGCTAGAAGCCTAAGAAATAAGATGAGAAGACCTAAAATGACCAGCCCTAGACTAAAACACCCAGGCCTCAGGCACCAAAGAATGTGTGCTTTGTGTCACCTGAGATGGCCTCAAATATCAGATAACTGTACATACCTGGAAGATGTTACAAAACCTACATAAGATCTGTGGTCTTCTAGATCTGCCTACTAAAGGCAGACAGAATGTGCTAATACTTCCCAGGTGATTCTGGACACCTGTGGTTTGTTATTTGAAGAGCACCCCAATATGTATATGGGAAAGTGGATAGAAGGAAAAGAGACAGCATAGTACTAGACTACAAAAGAAAAATACAGTGCTAACAGATAAAATAAGGGAGCTACATAAAGGAAAGGGCACTTATAAAAAGGAAGTTGAAAAGTGCTGCTAGAAGAGAATAAAATTCATACAGGCAGAGCATATATTATTAAGGATAACATCCTGGCAGCATGTGGACAATATAAGACACTTACTAAGAATGATCTGGGAACAGATAAAAGGAAGCAGACAAGGCTATTAGAAACAGATGGTAAACTTTACAAAGCTGTAAACACCAAATGAAAGAAAGTATCACAAATGGTGGGAATCATATATAAAAATAATTAGATGGCTAAGAACTTGAGAAGCAAAAACCATCAGAATTACCACTCAACCTGTCTTTAAACACAATGAGAGAAGGTAACTTTTTGGAGCTTTGTAGGCCAGTGGATTGTATGGTATTCATGGAGTATTCAGAAGATAAGACTATAACAGAGAAGCTAAATTAATCCTTTTTATCAGGGTTGACTGAATAAGAACAGGGTGGACCTCGCATTTCAGGACAGTTTGTGTGAAGTTTCTTGAATATGGCCCAAATACACAAATGGGTGCAGTGAAAAAATCCAAGACAAGTTAGGTGTGAGACAGCTGGATTACTAATTCATAATTGTAATTCCTCTCTTAAAACTACCTTTACACCCAGAAATTAGAAGGTAACACATCTAATGTGAGCTAAACCCACAAATAAATAAATAAATAAAAAGCTAGAGTAGATCTGTGAACTTCAGCTGATCACACAATAACAGAATAATTTAGGTGGATCTTTTCAGATCACCTATTGCAACTCCCTAGCTCAAGCAGGTTCAGGTAGAGCTGGTTGCTCAGGACTGTGAGGTCAGGTTTTGACTATTTCCACAGATGGAGACTCCACAATCTCTTTCTGGGAAACCTGTTCCACTGTTTGACCACCCTCAGAGTAAGGAAATATTTTCCTTTGTTCTGAGACTGTACCAGGGAACCTAGTGGGTACTATAATATGGTACCCACTATAAAATCCTGAATATCATGGAGACCTTGGATTGGGTTTAGCTGCTTACTGTCTCTTTCAGGGAGCATTAGCTGAAATAGTAGGCCAGCTCAGAATAGACAAATGCAGCTGGTTCTTCATTGCATATCTAAAAGAACTGTGGATCTCCTTGTCAAAGGATGTTATAGAAATCAGGGCTGTGTATAGAATCAAGGGGAGATTGGGCAAGTTCATCAAAGAGAAATCCACCAATGGTAAGCAAATAGAAACACATCTGCCTCAGGAAGTCCTTGAGTAGTTGGATGCATGTGAAAATTATTACAGGAAGATAGCATATATGCCTACCCTCTTCTTACTGATCAGTAGTTGTACACTTTTGACTGCCATTGCAGATAGAGGTTGGGCGATGTGATTTCTTGATACTGCCTATAAATCTTGTGTTCCTATGCCAGTGAATCCAACAAGTGTTTAGTTGCATATAATACAACACATCAGCTGCTCCTTACTTTGGCTACATAAAGCAGTCAGGTGTATATTCCTGTCTCCATGTGGTCCCATGTGGTTTTATATTACTTCATCTCTTGAAAACAAGGAATGGACTCCTCTCTTCACATTGTTTAAATTCAATATTGGTTTAGCAGACAGCTGAAAACTCACCAGATGATGCACAGCTAGCTACAGCACTTGTGTCTAGGGATTGCACGTTCAGTTCTGCATATGTAGAATCTAAAAGCAGGCAAAAATAATGGGGAACAGAAAAGAAGAGAAACAATTTAAATGTAATAAAAATAACTGCGATTATGAGAAATTATAAACACATGGCAGCAACTGATGCAATTCATGTGACTGTTTAATGAATCAGACCTGAAAGCTACAGTTCATACTGAATTTGAAGGTGTTACTTATTAACAAGATGGTGAGGAAAAGTTGAGAACTACTCCAACATCTGCAGATAATAAATGGAAGAAGGCAGGTGGGGAAGGAAGGAAGAGTAGGAACATGTTAAAATAAGGTAGAAAAGAACAAATGATGTTGCAATTTTATAAAACATTCAAAATCATCCTGATATGCAGAACTGAGCTCCATTGTTTATATCAGCATACAGAATTAATATATTCTATGATTGTAAGTGCATTCTTCTGCTTATAGAATTAATTTTATTCCTTTGAGATTAATACATTTGATCCCAGGATCTGTCATAGTGAAAATAGCAAACCAGAGGGAAAAGAATAGAGAAGACAGTTTCTAAGCTCCTTTGTGTAAGATATTTATACTCACTGGGAGATACAGTGCATAAATTAAACGAGCATTTACAGGAAAATAGTTCATAGGGGATTTCCAGAAAGAAATATAAAACTGCTACTTAAACTGTGTAAAAGTTGTAAGCAGGAGAACATGTATTAAATTATAAGTAAAATGAAACTTTCAATCAAGTGTCTTCTATTGTGGTTGTGTGTCAATCTAGCTGTGAGTTAATCATTTGAAAGTGGTGATGGGAACACTGTTTCTTGGGGCATTAGAAACTCCAGCCACCTCAAAGTAGATGCCAAGGGATTACACTTTATGCAAAATTCAGGTGCAGGGTGGCAAGAATTAGGTACTACTATTCCTATCCAAGAGATAGTAATGTTAAACAGAGAAAGAGGAAAAAAAAAAAAAAAAAAAGAAAGAAAGAAAGAAAAAGAAATACGGAGATGAAGCCTATAATGTCTATCATTTTAGGATGTGATTTTATGCAGATGTGGCAAAAACAGTGCAAAAATTTACATAATAATTGTTACTGCTAAGTTAAGATTTAGGTAAGAATTTTGCAAAATCATTGTACTAAAGCAAACCAAATCTGTTCATGAAATATTTTATGCTTGATTTATTAAACAAGCAGCATGCACTGGCAAGACCAGGAGGGAAAAAATCCAAAACTATGCTTGCTATGTTCAGCAAGCAGCATTGTACTATGCATGAGACTGCTTCAAACAATGGAAACATTAGGAACTCAACCCTCTGATTAGTTTGCTGTAAGAATCAGAGTATGCTACATAAGAACAGACCTGGATCAGGATTGAATAACATTCAGCTGTGGAGTAAAATTTTTTAAATTGGACCTCTTAATACCACAAAAGAAACTCCGCTTCATATTTGCACCTTGACAAATGAGAAGTAGACCTTACAACAATTCCAGTTATTCTGGTTAAAAAATAAACTAAAAATTGACCCCACCTGCAAATTTTTCACAGTTTTGCCCTCTATATTTCCTTCACCCCCTTTGGGGCTTGGTGCCACCCTCTTTCAAAATATCTGTGAGGGAGGTTGAAGAAAACAAAACTCAGTGCAGACTGATTGGCCTACCTTGGACATTGATGTCCTTCTGTAGCCTAGGCCTGCTTGATTCAGTCAAGTTCAAGTCAGCATAGATGAGATTTTCTGACATTCTTATTTCCACTTCTTTTTCTCCTTTGTGGCTGTTGAAAAGTTATCTGCTGTAACGGGCTTGTAACTTCCCTCCTCTGCTTCCTAAAGAGGAAGTTCTTTCTTCCTTCTGTCATACAGAAACCAGTAATGATAGGGGAAGTTCGATTCTAACTGATCTTTTCATAGCAGCATATTAAGGGTAAAGTTGCAGCCTCAATATGACAACCTTTGTCTAGAAGGGGTTCTGGCATTGTTAGTATTTTCAAATTCTAATTTTTCCCCTTGTATTTTGAAAAGACAGACTTTGATAGATAAAATGGGAAGGAGAAAAACAGAACAGATTCAGAAGTGAGGTCTGAGAAGCAGAGTAAAGCTCTCAGTGTGGACCTGCAGCACATCATAGGGATCAACCCTGAGTTGTTCAGGAGGCAGTGCTCGTAAAAGCAGACATCTGAAAGTATGATATATTTGTTCCTGATCTGTAGAGAAATGTATTCAATACTGCTAAAAGAGGACCCTGCCACACTTCAGCGTTTTGTCATGTGGCTGCAGCTTTTTAAAGCCAGAAACTTCTGAATTCCACTGTCCTGAGGAATGTGGGTTTTATGCAGCTCACCAACATGTTCATCCCCTCTGTGGGTAACTTCTGATGGCAAATTGGGATTCCTGAAGTGGGATGGCTCCAGTATGTTTCAGGAAGGGCCAAGGGTGGTTAATTTGCAAAGGCAGCAACTAGAAAAGTTTAGCCTAAACACAACAATCCCCTGACTTTCCAAGTTTTTAATCCCCACATGACTGATGCTTTCTTAGAACAGAAGATGGCAGTTATGTGGACTTTGTGCTGTGAATCACTTTTAAAGGGAATGCTCATATCAGCAATTAGCAATTGAAAATGCCAGATTTACTATCATGCCCTGAAGGCAAATTAATCTGCGGGGGAGGGGGGGGGGGGATACAACGATTTTATTTGGGATATGACTCTGGATGTCCGGATGGTTCTCTTGGAATCTTTTGGAATCTGGGATTCTCCTCACGAGTTTGTCTTCAAAGCAAATCATTTTCTTTCTGCCCATGCTTCAGCTTTAGGTAAGATAATTACTAGCTATTAAATATTCATCAGCCCAATGAAGAAGGAATCCACACTGCTTAGTTATCCCTCTATGTTGCTTGCTTTTAAAGTCAAAAAGTGTTTTTACCTGGTATACTAATTATTGTCAAAATAAGCAAAGGCTCTGCCTTGGGTAGCATAGGGAGAGAAATTGTTGGAAACTTCCAGTATGAAACTTGAAATTTGTAAGAGTCAATATGGTGACTAAAACTGTAATTCTGAACTTTGTGCCAGAGGAGATGTTGTCATGGAATGTCTGCGTATACCTGACTTGTAGGATGAAATACATACCATACTCACAGCCAAAAAGCGATGCCACCAGAGAGCTACCATGGGTAGAGATTTCTGAAGAGTCAGGGAATCAAACCAGCTAATGATAGCTGCTCCTGGTGACAACCAGTACTTCACCAGAACTGTCTGAGCAAACCTGGGCAACTGATAGTGGCTTATATAATAACAAGACCTACATAATATAAAAAAAGTGCACAAATCTGTGATCCTTCCCCTAACACATCAGAGATAACATCAACCACAGTATGCACTCTCTCATAAAAAGAAAGCATTAATTACGATTCTTTCTGATGTCAACTTGAACTCTACTTTTGGACATGAGGAAGAGAGGACCTGATGGCAGGTTGTGCCAGTATAAGAAGAGGGTCTTACACGTAATTACATATGAATATATACCATGAAAAGATTTCTTCTGGTAGTCTTGCTCTTGCCATGGTTATAAAAGAAAAAACATAAAGAGGACTGTGAAAGACATGGTACAAAGAGAATGGATCAAAGAGAGAGATTTGTTTTCATGATGGGTTGTCACACAGCTTGTGAATTATGGTAAACTCTAGAAAAGTTACTAAACCAAGCAGAGGAAGTATGTGTTCTTCTGATTTCTTGTGGTCTGGCCTGTTCTTCCTGTTCAGATTTCTTTGGCTGTGATGGAGCTAATGTTCTTTGTAGCTACCTGTGTCATTCTGTGTTTCAGATTTGTGGCTAAAACACAAATTGGCGTCACACCAAGGTTTTAGCCATGTCTGACCAGTGCTTGCACAGCCTGAAGGCCTTCTCTGTTTCTCTCTGTGCCCTACAAGTGAGGAGTCTGGGGGTGGGCAAAAACTGGGAGGGGGCACATCTGGAACAACTGACCCAAAATGATCAAAGATATATTCCATATCTTCTGATGCTGTGCTCAGCAATAAAATTTGGAGGGGGAAGTTTTTCCAAAGTAACTATGGCTTGAAGACTCGTTAAGCATCAGTCTGCTGGTGGAAGGTGGACAGTGATTACCTTTGCATCACTTGTTTTTGTTGTTGCTGTTTTGTTTTTCTTCACTTGTTTAACTGTTTTTATCTTGGTCCACAAGTTTTTCTCACTTTTACCCTTCCTATTCTCTCCTCCATCCCACTGATGGGAGGAGTGACCAAGGATCTGGTATGTGCTTATGTGCTAGCTGGGGTTAACTGACCACAATTCCTTATGTGCTTTACTGCATTACCTGTTTGCATTGTTATCATTATTTATTTATTTATTTATTTTTCCTTTGAAGGACCTCTGTTTTACTTGCAGCTGAAGAACTTGTACTGTTTGAATGTCATCTGTTAACTTGACCTATCAGTACAGAAAAATGGCTTCAGGAAATGTGGGTACAGTTCAGAGACCAATGGAACTTTGAACCAGAAATCTGAAAAACATTTAAAATTTATTCTTGATGTTGTTCTCCTCTACCGCCAGTCGTGGTCTCAGGAGCATAAACCTGTCTGAACCTACTGCAGATGCAATGGCATCTTGAAATACGGTTTACAGATGCCAAAACATGGTCAGGCCATTTTACATGATTTTGGGTTCCTATGCATGCTGTCAAGCTGTTGCAGTCTTCTCTAGGTCATCCCAGCATACACCTTCAGTCTACTGAAACTGAGGAGCTTAGCCTACTGAAACTGAGGAGCTTACTGTTTGGCCATTAAATCTTTCAGATTCATTCATCTATTGGTGCACTGAAAAAGTTAGTCTGCTTACTGTGAAGTCATTCATGTACGTGACTTCATGTTGAACTACCAATGCCAATGTACAAATGAGTAAATGAGTAAGAAGTCATGCAAAACAACCCAATGCATTTGACCTCTGTCCTTTAGTTTGATGTGTCTCATTCTTCAGATCAGATGCTCATTTTCTCCTTAATTCATAAGCTCATGTAAACTTTTTCAGAAACATGCAAGAAAAGGAAAAGGTTGAATAAAGTCAAATATTATGGCTATATTGTTTTCTGTTTTATTTCTCTCTTTTTACTTTAAAGCTTTTTTTTTTTTTTTTTTTTTTTAAGGAACTAAAAACTGTGGGAAATTACTCACGGAAATGGTGCTTTTGAAATTCTGCCTCACAACAAGAAATATAATTGCATGTAAAAAGGGAAATTATTGTTATCAGAAAAAGATGGTTTAGAAGGATTTGGCAAATATATCATTCTTCTGCTACACTTCACATCACGCTATTTGACATCTTTATGGAAAATTTTTGCCTGTAAAAGCTTCCAGCAGAACTCCAAGTCCAGTGTTGATATGCTACAGATACCACACTGCAGCAGGTCTCACTTAGGTTTAAAATGATGTTTTTGCCTTCCATAGTAGAACATTTGAGTTGTCAATAAAAGGTCTATGTTCTGGATGATGGTCTGTCCCAGGATATACTATGCAACAAAAACAAAACAACCTTTACTTCATATGGTTCAGAAGTCAGTTTCACCTCCTTTCCACTTAAACATTATATATAGAAAACTCTTCTTTTATCCAAAAGATTTCTACTGATAAAATAACTTTTAGGAAAAACTAGAAATGAGAATATCTGCTCTTCACTTTTCCCAGTAATATATTTTTTTTCCTTTTTTTTTTTTTTCTTTTAATAATATTTTATATGAATGTATTTTGGTTTGTGAAGAATATTTTCATGATATTTGTTTGAGGAGTCCCAGCCTGCTTTGTAGAATATCATGACAGGGTTGAAGTTGGAGAAGTGCTAAATTTAATTTCAGAATCACAATTCCTTAGGTGTCACACTGCAAGGAAATATCTATGTACAGTTAGAAAGGAAAACAGGAAAACTTCAGCATGATAGAATAACCATTACGCTTGCATATATTTAATGTCAAAACATGGGATTCTTGAGGTGTTCTATATCTTCACATTTTGATGATGTTTCAGGTCTATTATTCAATAAACACCCAGCCATTGCCTTATTATCACCTGGCAATCAGTAGATAAATTCCCTGACACGCAGTCATTGCAATATATACGTTATTGCTGGATATGGCACAACTGGCTTTAGATTCAAATATATTACTTGGATTATTAATTAAAATGTTTTAATAGCTAAGGAGCCTAGTTTTCTGTACTGACCTAAGTGCAGGTTGTGAGTATATAACTAGAGATTGGATAACAATTACTGAAATATCTGTGAGCAAATATACATCATAACCCATCTATGAAAGCTCTGCATTTAATAATTAATCACCAGCTATTCAAGAAATGACATCATATTCCTGTCTTTACTGCATTATAGTACTTTTTTTTTTTTTTTTTTGATTTAGAACAAACTACAATAGAAAGTATTTTTCAGGAAAATAAAATAAATGCCAATACACACAGAACCTATTTCTTCCAAAGGGAGAGAATACTCTATTATTTAGGTATCTTCTCATGTTCACAATGGGGCCAGAATACTCTGATACCAGGTGGTCACACTTGTAGTGACTTCTTCATCAGGCCAGTGATCTGTTCTAGTATTCTGGTCCTCACTTCCTATACTCAGAGGAAAAGATAATCCATGCAAATAACAGCTGTGTGAGAAAAAGAAGAGGAAGCGAAACAGTTTCTTTGGTGGTTGACGATTCAAAATTGTGTACTGCGGCCAAACGAAGGTTTGCAGTAGCTCTAAAATCTGACAGTGTCAGTTGTGCAGAAATATTGTGACAGAGAGCCTGCTCTGGAATATGAATGTCTCTGATGAGACCACTCTCATTTTTCTGGATTTCCTGGGGATGGAAGGAAAGAGGCAAGATAAAATTATATTTTCTCTGCCTAAATAAGTTGGGAGCCACAAGAATTCAGAGATAACACTTTAAGTTTTAGATATGTTTTAGTCAATTCTCTTGAGTAATGAGTAACTAGTCATCTCAGAAAAAATCATGAGACAGAAGAGAAACCCTCTAAGACAGGAGAAGATGGATTTTACATCCTTTCTCAGTTTATGAGATTCCCCCTCCTTCCCTCCTC
>NC_048893.1:78161398-78244928 GCF_011077185.1 Oxyura jamaicensis | reverse complement strand
AGTAGTTATGAGGCTGACATGTAATTAGAGAAGTAAAGGCTAGGAAGCCATGTCCCATGAGACTGAGCTTTCTGGATCATCCTAACTCCCATGTTGCTTGAGGGATCTTCAGCACTACTTTACTGCATCAAAAATGCCCTTCTGTAGCATTACCTGTTAAGCACTGGTATGTTACTGAGATGCAAAAGGTTTTTTTTCTCTCTGAAGACTGTTTAACTTTTTTAGAACAAATGTAAATGATTAATAAACATCTCTTGGACAGTTGCTTGCAGTTGTAGCCTAAGAGATGGGCTTTCATAATTTAAGTACGCTCTTTCAGTTCCAATAGATAAGCTGTAGATAAGCTATGATTAGCTGGTATTTCTCACGGTGGTGTGTGTTGGCTCTGTATTTCAGCTGTGCTTAACTCTCAGAACCTCAGAGTTGACACCAACCACAAATTGTGCAGCAGGGGGACTTACATTAATGGTTTTAATCACAACTATTTGATCTGCCTCCTTGGCTGCTTTCTCTGCAGTTTTGACAGTTTCGTTGTTCCAGTCAACAAAGTCCATGGCCATCATTCCTTCCACTGCACTGAGGAGAGAGTAAGGGGAAATGGGGAAGTAGAGAAGACAAGCAGTGAGGAGGAAGGAGGAAAAATGGAAGGAAGGGGGAAAATGAGAGATTTTTAAGGTGACGGAGTTGATAAATTTCTGCAACAAGGGAATTCTACCTCACAGATCCAGATATGTGTGTATATCTTCACTAAGACCATTTCATTTACATTCTCTTTCCCATTTACCATTCTTCATAGCTACATTTTGCTCTGCTACCTCCAGAAACATGCTGACTCAGGACTCACTCTGAGGCCTCCTGCTTGAGTACATGCGCAACATACAAAATGTCAGGGTAGCCCATACAGCTGGAGATGTTGTTACGAGGGTAGTAGAAGAGGAATGAGAGACACATCTCATTCATGGTGCTTGGCCCAGCCTGCAAAGACATAAGGATGAGGTCTACTGAGATTCAAAGGGGAGACAGTTTCTCCTCAGGAAAGCACTCTTGTTTACAGGTCATGCAGATCCTGTGTGGTGAAAAAGGAAGTATCTGATTGTCTGTCAGTTAGAAATAAAAAATCCTCACAGCAGTTCAATAAATAGGCTACTCTATAATTTTATAAATTAAATGTACTTATTTTGTCTTTCAGGAAGAGTACTGTATTTGTATTTCAATCTATGGGATCTTAAAGTCTGAAACTGTGCAAAGTTCTTCTGAAACATGAAGGGAAATATCATATCTATAATATTTGATCTCCTCTGTATTTTATGTTCTCTAAAAATAAGTCAGTTATGAAGCTAGAGTATGACAATAATTGCTTTTGTGCTGTGTTGTGCAGAAGCATATAATTAAACTGGTGGTTGAGATCTGAACAAGAAGAGTTAAAAAGAATGACTTTATATTTTGAGAAGTCCAAATCAGATCCAGCTGCCAGATTAGTTCTTTCTGTATTAGTACTTTCTGTATTTGACCCAAACTGTCCACTAAATACAGTTGTTCAATGATTGAAAAACTACTCGACTGCAAGTTTCTCTACTTGAGTTGACTTTTTGGACAAGGGTTAGCTTGTATGGTATTAGGTGCAAGACATCTTTGGGATCTGCTCATAAGCCTAGAGTAGGAGGGTCTTAATGGTGAGCTACTCTCCAGCCACAGCACAACCTTGCAAGGAATGTCTCGGTATGTCTGATATTGTGTCTAGCACTAGAAGCATTTGACAGTGCCATATTTGCTTTGCCCAAAGTATTTTAATGGGGCTAAACTAATTTTAAAAGCAATGGAAAAATGGTAGGTAGAAAAACAAACTTACAAAAGTAATCCCTGACCGATCCAGTGTCTGAAAGTTACATTCGACCAGGATCTCATCCCCCTAGGGAACACAGTAGGTCATACCATCAGAGCTGTACAGACAAACCACAGACAACAGCCATATGCAGGAAAGAGGCCAAAGCCTGAAGTGGAATGAAGGACAGAATATGTCAACATATTCTAACATCTCTGACGCATGTCACCTCCCCAGCTTGCTCTCCCACAGCTACATTCCAGAAGACGAATGAACATACTGGTTTGATTACAAGGATTTCCTTCATGTCCCGAATCTCCTGCAAGGTGAAGTCATACTTGTTGTCTTCGCAGATGATCCCCAGCTGTTTTCCATTTCTGGCAAAGATGTACAAGGGGAGAGGGCTATAATGTTTGCAGAGAGGAGTGTAGAATAACTGATTCCTGGATGAAATAAATGGAGTCGAGAAAAATCCCGTCCAGACATCATGCTTCATCTCTTTTTTACATAACTTACACAACACATTTTTAATGACGGTCCCAAACACACACTTCAAAATCTTTTTTTTTTTTTCTTTTCTAAAATTTTCTGGGATCCCAGAATTAAGAACTCCAATACCTGCACTACAAAGCACCAAAAAGAAAGATTCTCTGACCCTAGCATAGTAGAGCTGGCAAGCTCTGTAGGTCCTCCCTTGCAGGTGCATCAAAAGTAAGTTAAAGTAAATTTGGTATTTCTATACTGCTATTTTCATTTTTTATTTGCTATTTCTACATTGCTTTATGATACAGCTCCTTAGGTGGTCTTTGCTCAGTTTGAGCACTGTTAATCCATCAATAAATATCACAAGTCCTTAGATCTTGCTGATTACCTCTAAAATGCCAAGAAAGAAGATGCTTTGTCACATTACACACAGTTTATGTGTATCATGTGACTTGCATAAAGAAAAGGAGCCCCAGACTACTGCTATCATTTGGAACAACATAGCTTTAGCTTCCTCACTTATACTTGCTATGGGTGCTTTGACACATAGGGATATTTTGAAACTGAACACCTAAAAAGGAGACCTGTGCTACCAAGGCCCTGAGTCAACAGCTCCAGAGAAAAAGCCACCTTCCAGAGAGAAAATTTCATCCAACCACAGAAAGTCCCTAAATTGTTATTAAGGCTAATCATAATCTGCTATATTTTACCAAGACCAACTTCCAAACAGGCTGAGGGCTCCACTAATTAGACAAATGACTAAGAACAACATAGTCATCCTACAGGGGAAATCCCAGAAAAGAATAATCACTCCCCACAGCTCACTGTGACTGAGTCTGCTCTGTTCAGAAATTGTTTCAAACACTTGACTTTCTGGTTTGGAACTTGTGCTTGAGGTGACTTCAGGGCATGGTCCTAACATGGTAAAATCTGTAAGAGTCTTTTCTCATATATATGTTTATCTTAAGTAAATTGAACAAATAGGATAAGGGGTAATGGTTTTAAACTAAAGGAAACTAGGTTTAGATTAGATATAGGGAAGAAATTATTCACTATGAGGGTGGTGAGGCACTGGAACAGGTTGCCCAGAGAGGTTGTTCAAGTCCTATTCCTGGAAGTGTTTACAGTCAGGTTGGATGGGGCTTTGAGCAGCCTGGCCTAGTGGGAAGTGTCTCTGCCCATGGCAAGGGGGTTGGAACTGGATGATCTTTAGGGTCTCTTCCAACCCAAATTGTTCTATGATCCTATGAACTCTCTAGACAGAGAGGTCTGGGAACTTAGTGTGAGAGCACAGCCACATAAAGACAAAGCAATGCCAAAGTTTCTTGCCATTCCCAATGGGACCCACATCACACCCCAGATGCATCATTGATGCTGTGTAGACAGTCAGAGAACTTCACCTCGAAGGTGTCACAGTGAGCACTCTAATATTATAATGTTGCTGGAATGTCTTGGGCTACACCCATATGGCTAAACAGCATAGGGTCATGGGTTGTTCTCAGGCTAAACAGAAAGGTCTAATTGCCTGACTCCCTGTAAATTCTGAAGTGTGATGCTTGGCTCATACTGTTTTTTTTTCTGAAATTAGAAACCTAAGGAAGAGAAAGTGTTCATACCTATGCTACCAAGCACTTGGACCTCTGTTACGCCTTTTTGGCCTAAAGCACAACTTTTTTCTTCTCTCCCCCTTCAGTTTATTTATTTATAACTTTAAATTGGCAGAAGTAGTGTTCAAACAATATGCTGCAGACCATGATTTGCTATTTTCATAGCCTGAAAGTGAGACTTCATGCCTCATGGCTTGGGGTGTGATCAGACAGTGCACAGGGGAGATGAAATCTTTAGAGTGGGAGGATGGTAAAGGAAGCCAAACCCACTATAATTTTGCCTATACAGCCCATGGGAACTGGTACATGCAGGCCACCAAAGTGCACCTATGTAGCCTTGGGGTGAGTCTGGCAAGCAGGTCCAGACACGTCAGAGCACCTTGTTGCAGCTGACCAGTGTAGAAGAGCAGCAGTGCAATGCCTGAACTCACTGCCTGGGGCTATTTGTTTGACAGTACATGCATTCCTAGTCTTTCACTCTTCACTGAACTGACCCATCTTTCTCTAAGCTAGTTGTTGGCACTACAGTTCAGACATTAGGGAGTCTCCTGCACTAACAGAATGGAAATGACCCCAGGAACAGGATTCTTGTCCACTCTGACCCAAGAGTCAGTGACTGAGACCATGGCAGTGGCAAGAATATGTCTCTTACCTGTACTGGGCAACCTTCACTCCTCTGCCAGCCAGGTGGGTGTGAAGCAAGTAGGCAAAGACGTGCAGATCTGGAACTGGTTTCCCATTCACCTGCAGTCAAAAAAAAAAAAAAAAAAAAAAGGGTCATGCCTCACAGTCAAAGCTTTGCAATACACATTCCAGCCTGCCCATCAAGTCAAAAGCTTGACTGAACCTCTCTAAATGTCAACTTAGCATTTTTTGAAAAAAAACAAGGTTTAGGCTGTCTCCTCATGTACATTGTTACTGTTGAAAGGTTGTTCTGGTGAACCTTTCTGAAAATTTCACTTTAGGTACTTTGAAATAGGTGTCTGAGTCTGTGATTTCTCAGGCTGGGTACAGTAAGTATATTTTGCTATCAGCTATTACAAGCTGAAAAAAAAATAAAAAAGAGACAAGATAGAAAGAGGTAGTAAGTTAAACATGAAGATACATGAACCCTAACAAAGACCAAGGAATGGAAAGAGAAACAGCAAAAATCATAAGACTGAACAATCAATGGGCTATTAAAAGAATGACCAAAGTGTAAACCAGAAAAGGTTCAAAGAGAATCCTAATAATTGGTGAGAAGGAGAAAACCAAGGGCTCATAAGAAGGAGCAAACCACTTACAGGATGTTCATCTAAAATAGTAAAACTTTTAAAATTGTAAAAATGTAAAATCGCTCAATTAAATGTAAAATGAATGGGATGCTGTAAGTAGATTGTGGGAATGTGCAAAATGCATTATGGGATGTTTAGGGGAAATATCAAAGGTAGGGAAATAGTAACAAATGTAGGACAACGGGGAAAGGAAGGAGAGAGTCCAAATGTACATAAGCAGAGTTAAGTTCAGTGTACTAGTCTGGCTAAGCCTAGTACTTGACCTTTGCAGTCTATATATACTACCTTGTTACACTCTATTGCTAATTATTTTCTGTGTGAGTGTGCCTTCTGTACTACATATATGTAAGACTCAAGGTCCCTGCAAGACACTGCATAAAAGGGGCCTAGGTCTGAGCACAAATAATGGAAGGACTTACAGTGTGAACCAGAAATTGGAGTGACCCAGAAGTATGAGTACATGTGAGAGCTGCATGAGAGTATGTGCATGTTCCTCTAGTGAATTTTAACCTTGATTTCCGAGATAGGAGGAACAGAACTGGGTCATTTGTGTTGTCTGTGCTCACAAGGGTACCCCCATGTCTGTGCTCACCCACGTGGTACCTGTAAAGGTACTGTACTCCTGTCCGTGTTGATCTGTTAGCTGCAGCTGAGACCACTCTCTGGTCATGTGTGTTTGGGTAGGTGGGGTGGAGTGGAGGATATCTGTATCTTTGGAGTTTTCCCCCAGCCTCAGCACTGGCTGGGATTGGGAACAGTGAAAGGGATATCTAGTCCTGGAGGGGGTAAATCTGCTGGATCCCACAGTCCACTGGAATTGACTGTTGTTAGCAACCCTATGGCAGTTTTTAGAGGCATGTGAGCTCTCTGCCCTAGAGGCATCTTCTTGACCTGAGAGGTTGCATCACATCCTCACCAGCCCAGCACCTACCTTCCTGCACCAGTACCACATACCTGTGGTAGGTCAAAGTTCTCACATGTGGTGGAACAGACTCCCTTGGGGGTCTTGGGAAGCTTTACATTCTTTGCTTCCACACACACACACACACACCATTTACCTAGATGTTGTGAATGGGTACTTGAGCCATGATTTTGACATGCTTACACAGCTCTGCTAATGCACTTCAGCCAAACCCTGGGTCTCTTCTGAGCAGTTTCGCTGGAAAAGATATTCATTTTGCAACATGCAGAAATGGAAGGCAAGATGGAACCCTGCACCAAATGGCTTTTGGACATGTCTAGAGCAAGACAAAAGACCGAAGTGAGAAAGATCAAGAAAACACGAAGGATTTCCTATGTCTTTCCCCCACACTCACTTCATCAAACTGGCTTGAATTGCAAAGTCCATAAGATCTGTAGGATTCTGCTCCAGGAGGAATGAAATGCACAGGGAAGGTGAAGATGCCTGTTTGCAGTACCCCCAGATCGTACTTTCGTACCTCTGGTGTATAGTAGATTCGTACCCCTGAACTGTCGATCAAACCTTTAAAATAAAAATAACCGCTCCTTCAGCAATGACTCCAGAAACATCTCTGGTTTACATGACCCATTTCCTTAGTTTTCCATCCAGCCTGTGCATGTCTGAATGCTCACTTTTCCCAGCTCCCAGGTCCACATCCCCAGTCCCCTCAATAGCCAAATAGTCACAGCTTGACTCTCAGCACCCTGTACACATCAGTCTATTCTGCTCACATCTGTACATTTTTCTGTTCACAACTGTACCTTGAGTCCCTTGTGTTCTGTGTTCTCCTTTACCTTGGCCCTCTTCCCACCCCTGGGCCTCCAGGCATGCCTTGCTGTTGTGACTTTGGATAATTTCCCATTCTTCAGGAGGGAGCACTGTCTAGTTATCAGCAGAGGTGCCTGAAGCAACAACACCTAGAGTGTCTCATTCCCAATTACAGAACTGGAACAGGCACAGATTGACAGGAGGGCCTAAGCCCTCCACCCTACCTTCAGTGACACAGTTCACTGTCATGTGCAATATCAAAGTCATGCAAGGTGCATGGTTGCACAAATCTTCATTCACAGTGTATCTCTGTCTGACCCTGCCTATAGGCTCAGGTGATTCCCATCAAAACTTTAGTTTTGCCTGCTGTAAAATTATAATAAATAACACAGTTGCATCCTTCATCGCTTGTCATATGGATTGAGTGCTGGAGGTCATGGTAGAAGCCTGAGGTGATACTATTAGTCTCTCAGGACTTAATCCTGACCTGATATACCTATTTCTCCTGTAGTCAGTCTGACACTTTTCACTCTGCTCCTCTTTCCCACGATGCCCACCTTTTCTTGATGTTCTTCCTAACACTCCCATGTACCGTACCTGCTAGTATGTACCAGCAGATAGATGTGCTTAGGTTTCTCTGTAACAAGACTTGTCTAACCTAGGCAGGTATAACTTCAGAATTCTTCCTGAATTCCAGTTAAGTTTCCCCTTACTGTCTGAAGGTTGTACTGATCAATACATGGAAGGATTTCACACAGTAACTGGTTCCTAATTGGTATGTAGGTGAGGTCTGAGACTACCATCCTGCTGCTGTTCTTTGTCGGACAACTATCCAACATTACCCACCTGATACCAAGTAAAAATTGCTGTAATGGATTTCCAGTCGGACATACTGAGGGTCCCAAGGTGTCCCAATGGAATATGCAGCATCATCTGGAAATTGATAAGACTTGTGGAGAAATAAAGTTACATAGTTACATGAAGTAATTAGTAAATTTAACTCTTCTCTCTCTCCTTTTTTTTTTTTTTTTTTTTTTTTTTGACAGAGACAATATGGAAACTTAGAAAAATGAAGATTTGATTTTCTTGCATCTGTGAATATATTTTCAGACTTTGTTAAAAACAAAAATGTTGTCAAAAATTCTTCCTGTTCTATTTTTTTTTTCTTCTGAATTGAAAAAAAGAAGAATTTTCAAAATTTATTTTTCCATGCAGGATGGTGAGGTCTTACTGGATAAGCTGACAAAAAGGGTTACCACTATTCACAACAAGAAATAAGGAAGGGGATGGGCCCCACAAACTCACCTCTCCTCCAACAGCCCAGCCCACAACCACCTGAGAGCACAGGGCAAAATCTGGGTTGGCTCCGTAGCAATCATCTATGCCACTTGGTAACACACTGGCATTGCCACAGGCATAAACCAGAATATGATGAACTAAAGTTATGTTGTGTGGTGTTATTACAGGTTCAAACTGTAAGCAAGAGAAAGAGACAAAAAATGAAGTTATTTTCAATCCTAAAATGTTTATTTCCCAAGCAACAAGGAAGAACAGCTAACCACAGCTTGAGTGAACAGATAATCAGATTCACAAGACGAATGGAAAACTGGATGATGGTTTATCCACTAATTTCAATATGCACCCAGCAGAGTCCATTTTTTCCAGAATGGAATTGCACCTTCCTCTAAAGCACATTTCTTTAGTCAGAATTACAGGGATGTCTATTTGCCCTACTATGTTGGCGGTGTGATTCCAGACTAGAAATATAACTAGTTTACCTCATGAACCACTTTATTGGCTGAATAGCAAGATAAAGAACCTTGACCTTGGATGCTTGATCTAGGTTCACTGTAACTTGCTGTCCCCTCAGCTGTGCCAACACAACTATAGTCAGTATAGTTTAAAATAAACCTGCAAATAACCTGCATCTGTTTATGAATCATTGAAGTTTTACTAGTACCATTGAAATCAGGCCTCAAAATCCTGACGTTACCACCACAACTGACTAAAACTCCTGAGTTTTTTCTGTAGGCTTGTCTTTCTGTCTTTTAAATTCTCACTTTTCAAGTCCATGTAAATTCTTCCTTCTGAAATTTTATGTCAGTTCATTGGAACATCTCTTTTTTAAACCTTCAAAACCTGCAAAATTAAGAAGGGTTGTGTGTCGTTAAAGCAAAATTATCTTAATTTGAGAATTAAACTAGGTTTGGTAAGTTCATGTTTTTCCTTTCCTTTCCTCTCCTCTCTTCTCCTCTCCTTTCCCTTCCTTTCCATATTCAATCTTGAAACTGCTACAAGTGTTAATATTGCCTTTTATATAGGTATGCTTAGAAATTTCCAAGAAGAAAAAAGGAAAAGTCCTTGAATTCTTTTCAAATACAGAAAATTCTGCAGGCTCCCTTTGCTCTCAAAGACACTGATTGGTAACATGGCCTGAGTTCATTACACTGAGAGAGTCAGACTTGTAGGAAGATTTCTTCCAGTGTGATGTACATTAAGACAAAGATAATGCCAAGGTTAGAAATGAGGCAGAGAATATTTTTACACAATCCAGACATTAACTGGCTCATCCCAATGGCAGTGAAGGACACATGGAATGCTCCCAGATTTATGCTGAAAATGCTGTAAGGGACAGACTTGCAAGCATAATTGAAGGAACAAGTTTGTTCTGCCCTGTTTTTTTTCCCCCAGGAAGACAGCCACTAAGTTTACCTTGTAGATGTGGTGTTTCTGCTTAACCATGGGCAGTGGGAGAAAGGTACAGGCATACTTGGTTTCTTCAACGGGAACAGCAAACTGGAAAAGAAGCAGACACACAAATCACCTGAAGATTCCTCTGGCAGCACAATAACGTGAAGGAAAGTGGAGGATCCAAAAGGAGGCTGTGCAAGGAGAACGAAAAACAGAACTGGACCCTGTTCCTCCAGTCAGGAGGGAGGGAAAGATGATGCATTTAGCAAGAGATTGATGGGGTTTTGGTAGCAATGAGTTAAATGATTAAAGGTTCAAGAAGACAAAACTCCATTCTGGTGAAGAGAAAATATATTGGTCAGCTCCACCAGGTCTTAACAATTAACCTGTTCGATCAACAATTTTTAATTCCTTTATGTCTAGAGTTTCAAGCACAACACATACATATCATTTCTTTTCTGAACAAGTCTGTCCTCCACTAACACATCCCAGGTAGTCTGCTCCAGGATTCCAGTTCAGCTATCCACATCTCTGAGCAAGCACAGCTTAGACATTGAGTCTGGGAGCTAACTGTTTTTTGTCTAATACTTACGTTGTCCAGCCTCAGGTCATAAGTGAAGAATATTTTAGGGTCAGTTGAGTTGGATGGACTTCTGTATCTCATCAAGAAAAGAGATTTAGAAAATTTTTGGCCCTTAAAGAATTGGACTGTGTCATCAGTGCCAAATGCAGTAATGAGACGTGCTGTGTCCATCTGTAATGAGAGTGTTTCATTGGAAAATCTTACTTCCTTCCCATCAACGATAAACATGTCATTCATTCACATCGTATGCGTTATACCACTGCACACATATTAAAATCCAATGCAATACTAACCATGTGCAGTTAAAAGTCACCTGTATTATAAATGCAAATGTTTGGTATGTATGTTACATGTGGGCAATTAGGCAATGTATCAGAACACACAACAGGAACTAACCACTGTAACACAAAATTTGCTTTGTCCAGGCACAAAAACAATATACACGTATATTTTGTGTGTGTGTGTATATATATATATACATATATATACAGACACACACTTTTTTTTTCCTTACAAATACAGGGTGCTGGCTTTAGAAATTTTTACTAAGAATTGCTACAAGACAAATTGCTACAAAATGCTAACAAAACTGTAGCACCATGATTCTCCATTAGCAGCTAACACTGAGCATACATTCCTGCCTGGATCTGCCCCACTGTGTAAGAACAGCAGTAGCCTTGGAAGTCTGAACCTTCTTACCATTTAGAATGGGATTTTATTTTCTTCCAGTTAGTGAAGGTAATCAGAAAGGTCTGTCACTTCAAAGGAATATAACTAATTTTTTAAGCATGTGTTTGAACTCTGGAAAAATGTTGAATATACACCTACCTCTGGACAAACATTTTTGCGTAGACTAAACTTATATGCAAGCTTAGGAAAACACTGAGACTTAAATCATCACAATTCTTTGATGGAAAACATTGTAAGAAAATATAAAACACATCAACATCATGCCCTTGAAATGGGCATTGTAAATGTGTCTGTATGATCCCATATTTTTCTTCATATTCCTGTAACTTTACTGTTGTGAGAAAATCTTGTTATTATCAGATATGATCCAGAGAAACTGGGACTACAGGGGGACATGAGAGCAGTTTGGTTTGGTTTGTTGTTTGACCAGTCCCCTTCCTTACTGTGATATCCAGGTCATTTGAGTCACATGTCCGGAGGTGGCGCTTGAACAGCATGGTGGTGGAGGTCTCGTTCTCTGTCACTGACAGTAGTTGGTAGTCCTGGCTGTCATCTTCCTCAAGGGTTGCCTCATCTACCACATGAAAATCCTGGAAAAGGAAGAGTGGTAAAAGCCATAGAGAGGAGATAAAAACTTCCTAAACTCCAGGAAGTCATGTTTCTAATTACTGTTGGTGGCACCTGAATAATCTAAGTATTTCTTTCACCAAAAAATCTCCCCCACTTTCACTGCCAATATCCACAAATAAATCAAAGATAACTCCCATCCAGTCCTGCTACATCCAGCTTCTCAAGGGAAGAGCAGCCCCTGCTGTCCCGTTGCCCAGAGGATGGCTTGGATAGGGTGGATTCTGGATGATCTTCCCCACTCCCTGACAGAGAGAGTCTCCTCCTGCATACCAGGGTATTTTAGCACATTTGGCTAAGTTACACAGGAACTGGGAGGTAAAGTAAGCCCTGCTGAAAAACAGGGGTAGTTTAAATATTAAATATTTGGGGCATACCAAAGCTTCTAAGATCACAATTTAAAGATAAGTATTTTGCAAGTGAAGTACTTTGAAATAAATATGTAAAATTAAATATACCTTAAGAAAGAGAAAGGCAGTGAACAGCTGTAACAACAACAAACAGAAATCCAAAGAGATTTTTTTGGCTAGTTTTTCCACCCATTGGTCATTATTCAGATAATGAGTTTGGCACGGTTGAAGTAAAAGGGAAGATTAAAACAAAAATCAAAGATGCAAGAAAAAGAATTAAGGGAAGAACACAAACAGAAAGCTCCACAAAAACGCCATTTACAGTAACTAGCAATTTTTTCCTCAGTCAGTTCCATGGGTTCAGGAGAAATGACACACATCCTACAACACATGTAGATTTTTGTGTTCAGTAATGTGCTTGCTTACTATAATGTCTCCATATTTAAGTAATTGGGACATATTTTCTTATATGTAGTAAAACTGATAAAAACTAGGATGTTTGTGGGACTGAAGTGATTTTCTAATTTAAATTAAGAATTCCAGCTACTAAGGCAGAGAAATACTGAAAATGTTAAATATTTAGTCTGAATATTATGGAATGTTTAATATTAATAATTTTGAAACTGAATATTTCAATTTCTTATTTTAGGTTGTACCTTTTAGGAGTTATTAAATGCTTTCATTATACCCTAAATTATTATTATTATTATTTTGTAATTACTCTTAAATAAAGTACAAGCACCAGTTTCTTCTAAGTTGACCATATTACTTCCCCCCTGTAGTTTCATTTACTCCTATAATTCATTGTGTCATAATCACAAAAAAGATTTGAAACTCAGTATTACAACAGCTTGGCAAAAAACTAGACTATGAGTGAAGCTAGCTACCTTACCTCCTCCAAAGTTCACTGACTTTAGAAAAGCCTAAAGACACATTTCATGCAAAACACATTTTACTGTTATGTAAATAGGGAAAATAAATTGTCTGAGCAAACTAAAACCACTTTGAATTGCAAATATTTAATCGGTGTAACCTTTTTCTTTTCCTGTGTCTGGATAATACTAAACTGTTTCTCTTTCAAACAAACACACACTGTCCTTGTATTTAGTGCCCTATTGGGCATTTTTTTCATCTGCAGTTCAGCTGTCCTAACATCAGGCATCTAACCTTAGTTCTTGGAAAAAATACCATAGTCAATGGAAAAAATCATCAAGCCCCAAGGGTGTCCTATCCTATTAATAATGGAGCATTTAACACTGTCAGGAAGAAGCCACCTGTGGAGGTGAACACATCTCTCCACTTACTCCAGAAGAAACCCAGAACACTAGTTCAAACCAGATGACTGCCTCTCCAACAACTTTACTTTGGTAGGAGGACTCCCATTCACAGTACTCAAGTCAGAGCTAGGCTCCAAGGAGGTCTCTCACTTTACAAAGCTAGACCACAATTCTGATAGACTTAGGCTATGAGCTCCTATGCAAAATCAGGATAGCTAAATAAATAAATTGCAGAGAGATGTGAAAAGTTGTTCTCCTCCCCATCCACTCAACATCTGTAGCGAGCAAACTATAAACTTTCATTTTCTTGAATTTTATTTAACCTTTTAAGAGGAAGAAAGTGAGGAAAAACAGAAGAATTTCACATCAGAATCCCATCTGAAGTAACTCTCCCAGCAACCTTTTCTAGTTTAATGGTAGGTGACTGCTTCAATCATATCTAATTAGTTCTAGCTGTGGTTTTGACTCACAGATGGGATCAGTTTATTTGCCTAACAACATCTAGTGTCATCTGGGATATCAAGTGTATGTAAGGTAGCTGCACGGGGCTAGCAGCCATGATATAGGACCTGCAGAAGATCTGGGGCCTTTTGGGCTCTTCCAGTCGGAGGCTAATATAGCATCTAAAATGGTCCCAGATAGCTAGCTTTAGCCAGTTAAACCCATATGCTGTCAAAACAACACACTGACAATATGGCCTTGTCAAAGAGGGATGCAGAAGAAGACTTTTCAGAAGACTTTTCAACTTACAGAGAAGTAGACGCTGCCATTAGGGAAGACACCTCCAATCACAATGTCAGATCCAGGCAACTCTCCATGAGGGCTGAATCCAAACGCCACCCAGCCAGTTGTACGAACCTGCAGCTCAAAAGTCATCATCTCCTCTTCATCATGGTCCCAGCGAAGGTATACCATGTTTGAAGGATCCAGGTAGACAGAGAAACGTAAGAGTGGAGGTGCAGGCTGACCAGAACAAAACCATGTGAGGAACAAGAGGAAGAGCATGCCCTTTATTCTTGAGAAGAGAACAGACATTATCCACAGGACCACTGCAATTTCTGTGTTCTGTTGATATCCTGAGCAGCTATTCTGCTGTGAGGGGCCCATCTTATATGGAATTACATGAGGCTGACCTGTTGCCAGAAAGGGGAACTGGAAACCGACTGTTTTATATCTAATTTAACATTTAAGAAAGGTCAACACCTTACATAATATGTCCTGGCACCCTGCCTCTGTGAAACCATACTAGTCCATCCCCTGTACATATTACAACATTTTTAAGAGCTCTTTTGTACACACAGCCAAAAAAAGCAATAAAATGTTTTTGTTTTACCCAGTACTCCTTAGACTAGGTGAATGATGTCTCTTTTCATAAAGGAAAAATGGCTCTTCTGACTGCCTGTCTTTCCTTGCAAATGCTGAAATGAACCCTGACTATACCACCCTATTACCTGTTGCAATAATTATTGGAAAGTTTGCCAGGAAAAGGCTGGTGAGCTTTAGTTCCTGGTTTATCAGAGGAAGCTATGGTGAAGCTATATAAAGAGGGCTCCTGTGGTAGTAATCTGGACTGGGGCTATATGGACAAAAAGCCCTATCATAGTACTATAGAATTGTTTGGGTTAAAAGCAACCTAAGGTCCCTTAAAGATCATCCAGTTCCATCCCCCTTGCCATTGGTAGGGACATTTTCCACTAGATCAGACTCCTCAAAGCCCCATCTAACCTGAACACTTCCAGGGTGGAGTTACACAGCTTCTCTGAGCAAACTGTCCCAGTTCCTCACCACCCTCACAATGAAGAATTTATTCCTTATATTTAATCTAAATCTACTCCTTCACTTTAAAAACATGACTGGTCACTTGTCCTTTCACTACACTCCTTTCATAGAGAGTCCTCCCCACCTTTCTTTTGAACCCTCTTTAAGTACCGTAAGGCCACAATAAGGCATCCCCAATAAGGTATCCCAGAGACTTCTCTTCTCTAGGTTAAGCAACCCAAACTCTCTCAGCCTCTCTTCACAGGAGAGGTGCTCCAGCCCGCTTATCATCCTCATGGCCCTCCTCTTGACTTGCTCCAACAAGTCCATGTCCTTGTGCTGGGGGCCCCAGAGCTGAACGCAGTACTCCAGGTGGAGTCTCATGAGAGCAGAGTAGAGGGGGAGAATCACCTCCCTCAACCTGCTGGGCATGTTTCTTTTGATGCAGCCTAGGATAAATTGGACTTCTGGGCTGCAAGAGTACATTATTGGCTCATGTAGAGTTTTTCACCCACCAGAACTCCCAAGTCCTTCTCTACAGGACTTCTCTCAATCCATTCATCACCCAGTCTGTACTGATGCTTGGGATAGCCTTGACCCAGGTGCAGGACATTGTATTTGGCCTTGTTGAACTTCATGAGATCCACATGGGCCCACTTTTCAAGCCTATCAAGGTCCCTCTAGATGGCATCCCTTCCTTTTGGAATATCAGCTGCAACATTCAGCTTGGTGTCATCTGAAAACTTGTTAAGATGCACTAAATCCCACTGTCCATGTCACTGATAGAGACATTAAACAGTACCAGTCCTAGTACAGACACCTGAGGGACACCACTTGTCAGAGGTCTTCACCTGCATATTGAATCATTGACCGCAGCTCTTTGAGTATAGCCCTCCAGCCAATTCTTTATTCACTGAATAGTCCATCCATCAAATCCTTGACCTCCAATTTACAGTCAAGGATGTTCTGTGGGACCATATCAAAAGCTTTGCACAAGTTAATGTAGATGACTTCCATTGCTCTTGTCCACCAATGTTGTCATTCTGTCTTAGAAGGCCACCAAGTTAGTCAGACCTGACTGGCCCTTTGTGAAGCCATGTTGGCTGTCTCCAATCACCTCCCTCTCTTCCATATATCTTAACATGGTTTCCAGGAGGATTCAGAGTACTAATAAGAAAAACAAAAAGCCTCAGCTGTCTTCCAACCAGTTCTGCCAGGAATTGCCTTGTGAATCTCATCTACAATTTGCCTAGTTGCATAATGCACTACAAAACATAGCCCAGGTCTGTGGGTTTTGAAGAAGGTTGTAGTTCATTCTGACTTACTTGCTATGAAAGCCTAGAAAAGCCCATTTGTATTGTTCTGCTAAGACAAGTGCTTGCAGGAAAAATGAGTAACAGAGAAGGAGAGATATCTAATCTGATCTTCAGGTTTAAACAGATCACATTGCATACAGATTTCTTGGATCCCCACTTACTTTGCTGACAGCCTTGCTGTAGGCAGCAAGTACATTTGTGGTTTCTTTTATGAATTATGTAGTACAATGCCAACATTTTAAAGCTTCTCTGCTCCAGAGAGGCCCAGCACACTGTTCTAGGGACACCAGCCAGGACTGAGGTCTGTGATAATGTATTAGGACAAAAGACTAAGATATCACAGGGTGTCAAAACTGAGGGACTTCAGCCCGCATGTGGGGAGAACTCAAGACAAGAGTTAATGATGAAGAGGGAGGGAAAAAGGGAAGGGAATATACACAGCTACAATTAGGATGCTCTGCAGACCTGCTGGTGTGAGAAATTTTCATCATTGCTAGTTCTCTATTCTTCTAAGCAGAAAATCTCTTTTTTACACTGAGAGGAGTAAGATATTAGGGGATGTAACTGATACACTGCTGGAAGACATGGTTATCCCAGGATTACAAGGAGGGGTGTCTTAGCTGTGTGACAAGGATTAGAATTGCATGGTTTCTTTGATGAAACAGGATGTGGTGTTTGCACACCACTACTAAGGGGCATGGGAGAGATATCCAGGAACAGTAAGATACCACAGATTATCAGTGAGCTACATGCCAAAGATGATGATAAAATGACAGAGGAAAGAAGATAACCCTTTCTTTAGAAAACTAAGTGCTCATACAGGAACCAAGTGTGAAAAGAATAAGGAGGGTCAGAACCACAAGGCACAACAGTACTTCTGAGGATCTGCCTTATGCGGCAGATGGAGACACACAGAAAGAAGAGGAAGTAAATGATGTTGCACTGCATTTTCTGTTTGATATACATCAAACTCAATGTACAATACGAATATTGACTGCAATGGGCAGGTCCTTAGAGGAAAGGGCCTTTTCCCCACTGTTTCTCTCAAGTTCCTCATGATTGCCCTGACTCCTTGGGTCAGTGAAATCCCCATGTTGCTGAGTGGCTGCATAATTTCCAGTGTCTCTGCCCAAGCCTCATGCTAAGTTGTGGATGTTGCTTCATTCCCCAAAGCTTCTGATGGGAGAGATGGGGAGGGAAACCTTTCCCCATTTGGAGGTAGACACATCTACTGTAGTGATAGTTGATTGATTCCTGTTAGCTCAATGTATAAAGGTTTCTCAGGAAAACAAAGACCCAGTTGCTTCTTCTGCTTATCTTTCATTAACACAGGTGAATGTGGCCTCCAGAACTCAGGACTGCCTCATCTCATCCCAATTTGATTCCTCCTCCTCCCAGCCTTTAAGTACATTTTCTCATCTCTCCCTAGAGCCATTTCAGCCCCTGCCACTTTGTTTCTTTTCCCTTCCAGCATGAACCACAAAACAGTCACAAACTACAATCAGAGACTGGCAATCCATGACTCTGGGCAGACCCAGGTGGAAGGTTCACACAATAGTTTACTAGTACAAGCTTCCCACATGGGTGGAGAGCCAGACAGTAGTAGCATGTTTGAACTAAGAGGTGTCAAGACGGAGTCTGAGAAGGAATTCAGTAATGGGAGCACCAAAAGCAACAGTATTAAAAAAATAAAAATAAAAATAAAAAATCTTGGTCTGTTCTTGTTGGGTTCAGACTTTCACAGTGAGTCATACGCATATTATTGGGGCAAATAAGATATACAATGGCCTGGGTGATAAGAGAGCTGAGCACTAAACTCTTCAGAAAACAGACCTGCCATTCTTCTCCTGCCCTTGGCTCTGGAAGAACTGGACTTCTGCTTCTCAGCAGGGAGACAGGGTGAGGGGTCACCTACCTTGCTGTTGTTCCCACCCATCGCCTTTTCTCCCTCAAGCTTTCCCCTTTACCCAGCTGCTGAGTCTTCCCTCTCCCCTGCCAGTACACAGATTGCAGTTGACCTCTCCACTGTTTGCTTGTAGAGGAAAATGCCTGACATGCCCCACCCTACACTAAAAAAGTTCTTGTTTTTTTCCCAGTGGTATAGAGGAGAGAGCATAACTATGGGAAGACAAAATGGCTTGCTCTCTTTACAAGTAAGCAAGCCATCACTGAGGATCCATTATTAGGTTTCCTTTAGAGAACATTAGGAGTATGTGTAGTAGATTTTTTTTTTTAATTTTATTTTTTCTGGGTGGCTTTTGCAGCTGCAGAGGTTGTGCAGGGTTCATCTAGTCCCATGACCTGTGGGGAAACAGAGCTGGGATGGGTAGTGGGTGTGGAAGAATAGGGAATATCCTGACTGACAAGCAGTGGCTCAGTTCTCTGAGTGTGGATAAACTTACTACAGCTTGTAATGTAGCTATTATGTTACTGCTGAGATGCTCATCAGTTGTTGGTAGCCATCCTGTCCCCTCTGGTCATCTCCAAAGGTAATGTCAGTAGGTCTTAGCACGGTGCGCACAGTCAAGAAACCAAATTGCTGTTCCTTAATATCCCAGCTGCATTGATTCAGTGAAACAATTACTGAACTCAGACCTTTTTTTTTTTCTTTTCTTTTCTTTCTCTGTGGTACAGATAATGTTCCACATAGCTCAGCTCTACCTGTATATAGATAAAATAATGTGCTTTTCTTGCTATGTTGAGGTGTGGCCCTAAAACACTCTCTATGCCCAGGCTAGGTTTCAATGTTCTAGATCTAAAGAGAGACCTTATCACCCCCTGTTCTATGAGATGTTCTTGGTGAGCTTATTACTTTTTTTTTATTGGGCGTTGAAGAGCCATTAGCAATGCACTTAAAACAGACCACATGCAGCCTGTTCTAACGCTAGATGGCATCAGAACATTAGCGAAGGACCCCAAACGAGCACACAGGCATCACCTCGTGAACAGCTGCACCTCCGCGTTATTCCAGCTGGGGCTGCAGTGTTTCAACATTGCCGCCGATAACTTTATCAACCCTGAATAAAAGAACCAACTTCAGGACACAACACGAGTAAAAGAAGTACATGGAAGTGAGGATCTGCACGGTTTGGTCTCGTCTGATCTTGGGTCTGGCAGTGACTATTTGTTTGACTGACGGCAATTGCACTTAGATAGCCTCCTAGGAGGGGCAGTGGGGTGCCTTTTTTTTTTTTTTTTTTTTTTTTTTTCTTTTCCCAAAATGCATCAAATACCAGAAAAGCAGCAGAGCCAAGGTGCATGTATTATCATTAGTTTTCACAGATATTTTCTAAATGATGTTTCAGGGAGAGAAGGAATACACTTCACTTGTTCAATGAGCACCTATATTCGCACAGCTTGATTTCCTACAGATTTGTGTCCTACATCCTGTAAATACCCACTTTTGCAACAGTGCTGGTTGCCGCAACTTCTCTTAAACTCAGTGACATCAGTCTGCAGGTAGCTCAAACAGAGCAGGAGTCGGAGGAATGTTCTCAATATTTTGACTTTTCCTTTACAGCTCGAAGAACTGGATGCTACCTGTGTCTGATGGATCTGCTTTTTTCTGCAGAAGATTGTGAAAGCAGTGATGATATCTGAGGACTAGATCTTCCTACCAAGGCATTTCTATCTATTTCTGTCATCTCAGAAAAAATAAATAAAAACAGAAAATAAAAAAATCCAACAGTTATCTAAAAGAGGCCTTATTAGGAAATAGTTGGAAGGTGGAAATCACTGTGGAGGCTGAAGGAATTAAAAAATAACAGCAGGTCAGCAAAGAAGGGGAGACAAAATGCAGAAGAGACAGCTACAGTAAAATGCCATCTAGCTGCCTTCTGTGAATAGGATAATCACAATGAATTTCAGGCTCTGGTGGCTTTGTCGCTTTTTTCTATATGCTCTGAATGTCTTGAAAAAACACAGACATGCCAAGAGAAGCAATATGATGCTGCTTACTACAAAAAGCTATTGAAATGTATTAATTGTGAAGAAACTGCAGCTCCAGCACACGAACCCATACATTAGACTGAGTTTGCAGCTTCATTATTACTAAACAATACTATCAAAAGCAGGTTGGCATAAATGACCCCAAAACCTTGTCTCAAGGTAGAGCAGACAAATACAAAGTGCAAAATTGTGAGAAAACAGGTATTTTAACTTGGAGCAGCCTAAATAGTCATCAAGTGAACATACAACAACAGAGTTGGAGAATGAACAGCAATTGAATAGAAACTACAATTTCTTTTTCCAAGGAGATAAGAATCTGACCTTTTATGTTACATGATAATGGGATAAGTACTCTTACTGTTCTTAGTCTACAAAGAACCCTTGCACTTAAACAGAAACCTTTTGCTTCTCATCTTCTATGTTACTTTCAAGAAACATCCAAAATATTTTCCACATATCTGCAAAAGCCTATCTGAATATTCCCTAAAATTGCTGATGAGTCTAGCTCCATTCCCATCAGGGCTGGGATTCCTTCTCCGTGAAACATGGCAAGGACTCTGCATACCTCCCACTTGATACTCACCCTCTGGGTATTGTGTAATCACAGAAATAAATGCAGTGCATAAGAGAATTCACTTTTTCTGGCATATCCTTCCATTGAAAAACAGAAGCTTTTTATAGTATTCAGGAGAGTTCAGCTGAACAGGAGTCTCTCTGAAGCCAGAGATACAGACAATTCTGGTACTGCATGTTGGCCTGCTTGTCAGTAACGTCTGAATCACAGCAGAATGACATTTTACTGCCAGAATACTATACACTTAATCTCTCAATTACACCCAGTAATGGGCTGTTGCCCAGTTTGGGTCACTTATCTTCCAGGTGTCTAGTCTTGAGTCCCAGGACTTGCCTGAAACCAACACGAATGGTCACACTGTATTGTGCAGCCCATTTTCTCTGAGATGGCTGTTTCCATTAACTTTATATTCAGCAGCACACCTACGGTAGGGCTCTTGTAATGCAGTCACCTCTGTACCCTATCAGATGCCTTGTTTATTCCTTGTTGCATTAGAACTGTTTAGGGAGCACGTTCTCTGGGTTTTTCTTTTGCAGATGGGGCCTGTGGGAGTTTGCTGTTATGGTAACTCTTAACATCGACAATCACCTAGCTCTCTTGGGACTACTATTTTGTACTGTTACAGCAGCAGCTGCATTTTGTATGACAATTTCCTCACTATGTGCTTTCATATTTTGCAGTACTATCCATAAGCCGCAGTAAAGTAAATGAGTCATAATGAGGTGGGCACCAAACAGATTAATGTTTAAACTGAGCATAGAAATAGGGTTCCCAGAAATCTTGTGGTTTTTTGTTTGTTTGTTTTTGTTTATATTTGTGTTTTTTGTTGTTGTTGTTTTGTTTTTGTTTTTCCTGACTATTAAGTTCCCATGGAGAACAATTTCTTTGAATCTAAACAGCTTGCTTTAATTCCTTTTTCTTGTTGATATGAATATTGAGTGAAGTCCCTGAAGAAATGGGCACGAAATATCACCCTTTGTTGTTGTGGAAGAGCAAAAGAACATAATTTACATTCCTAAGTCTGCTAAGGAAGTGTGACAATGGCTTCCATCTACTGCTTCACACAAAAGAGATAGAGGAGGAAAGTGGAGATGCTGTGTTTGATTTCTATTTTTTATACAGAAGCAAATCCAGCAAGCCTATCTGTGAATTATTCCATATTTATGCTGATGTAAGTGAAAGGATTCAGACTCTTTAGTCAATGCATTTTTTCTTTTAGCTTCAGGAAAACCTAAAATTTAGAAGTATGTTGTAACATCAAGAACCAGCCACTCTGTCTCTACAGTCTCCATTTTATTGCTGCTAGTTGTAAAGTATCTCTGAACATAGCAAGGATGGAAGTGAGGAAAATGAATGTTTTTCAAATTCTGGTTTGTTGCCTGGACTATTTCAAAGTAAAATGAACATTAAATATACCTACAATATGCACAGTCCATGTTCAGACAGATACAGGTTATGCTCCTGAGTACAAGTACCTATAAAATATACCAGGAATGCAACTGAACCAATCATTACTTCTACTCTGCATTACTTAATTGGTGGGAAAAAGAAAGATTTTTTTGGAAGAGCTGTTTCACCACTGTGTTCTGTTTGATCACTTTTGATTGGCTTTTCTATTTCAGTATCCAAAAGTTTCTCCGGAATAGCATGTTTCATTGTGTGATTTTGTACATCATTTTCTGTTGTTCCTGTGGAGGGCACAGTGAGAGTCAGTCTTTCACCCAGTTCACTTTTCACATTGTCAGCTGTATCTTTCCAGATATTTTCTGTAATAATAAATAAATAAAATGATAGGGTGAGACTGTGGATTATCAGCAGCAGCTAAACACATGATCACTACAAACTCACAAAAAATCAATTGAAAATTTCTGTTGTGATCTCACAACAACCACTGATGAATTCTTTTGCTCTGAAAGTGAAGTGCACTATGGTATGGTGTCAGATACCATAACTACTTTGCTGTCAACAGGGAAAAGCTCTTTCTCTGTGAACCTTTAGTGCTACCAGTCTTCTTGCTAGGATCCACTATAAAAATAAGTAATGGGCAGATCTATTTCTATAGAGGTAAGAAATAGTTGCTCTATTCACTAGAGTCCAGTGACTGTTCATTATCTGCATAGTGTGAACTATCACCTCACCTTACATTGGTCAGATGCTATTAAATACAAAGAAATACCAAACGCTGATATAAATGCAGTTAGTTTTCCAGGTAGACATGCTTACGGATATTCTCTTTTTTCTTTCCTGGTGTAGAGAAAGAGCCATCACTCAGCTTCCTTGAAACCTGCATTTTCTGTTTTGCTCTGCATATTTTTGGTTCCTGGATCCACGCATGTTTCATTGCTTCATCTGGAGTCATGCGCTGAGCAGGTTCCCACCTTAAATCCACAGTAGGCAAAAAGTTATTCAACAGTAACTATAACTGAAAGTTAATTTAAGCCAAGAGATTCAGTATTTGAAAGTCATGCCATGAGGCCATTTTTTGAAACAAAAGAATTTTAACAGAAAATAAAGAAAAGTCTTACTTGATCTTCTCCATCCTTTTACTTGCTAAAAACTTTTTACTTACTTCGGCACTATGTGCTTTGCTGATCTGATCTTTGCTTTGCTCTGTAGTATCTAGATATTTTTAAATACAAAAATGTGCAGTTTATAGTGTTATTAGGGTAGTGACCCAACTGAATATTTGTTTCAAAGTTTTCACATTCTGTCAATGCAAGCTCCAAGAATGGGAACACAAATCAGACATAGGGTAATTCATTAAAAGATAAATCTTTCCTAATTTAGCTGCATCTGAAACTAATGTGGAGAATTAGCTTAACAAATTCATGAGAGATCTTATTATGGAAATGGAAGGTGATATTTTTACAAAATTCCTAATTTTATTTTACCTTCTCACATCCATTCCCTCACAGGTTCAATTCACACAGTTTTCACATCCACACACTCACAAGTACCAAGTGTTCTGGCCAAGATCACTTGTTTGTCAAACAGAGGACAAGAGATGACATCTACTTAGTCTTCACTACATCTCTGGGGTTATTCTTGACAGGTGACAATGAAATAGTCCTTGGACAGATTTTCCATATCCTTTAGAAGTCACCTGGTATTTGGGCATTTTCCTCCACATAAGAACCTTTCTGACTTTGATCTCCATAAGTGTTGGAATGTGAGGCAAGGTAACTACTCATCATCTGTTTTCAGTTGTAGATTTGGAATATGTATCTGTTTTGTTCATTTGCTTTTGACTAACAGGAAAATGAATGGTGTGGGTGATATTCTGCAACCTTTCAGATTTTTCACTGCTGGTCACCTGTGCTGTGGTATCACCAGAATGCAGGCTTCCTGGCTGTCCTGTCTGTAACACAAACACTGTACTTCCCAGTTTTACAAGTGGGACCGGTGTCCTGGGAACGGTATCATTTGTTATCAATGTGCACAACTCTTTGAGCCCTCACTGTGCTGTTTACTCCAGTGCTTAAGCAAGCATACATTTCCATTCACACTACATTCATAACAATCCAAATATTTATGTCACAAATCTCTACATTAGTTGCAGGGTATTTCATTCTGATTTGCCCAATATCAATGCTGTCTAGAACTGTACAGAAATAAAGTAGAAAAAAAAAACACATACTCTTGCCATCACAAGAGCTGACTGAATTCTTTTTCAGTCTCAAGTTTTTATCTGGAAAACGGGTATATATAAGTTGAACAACACTATCTGTGAGGTCATGGCAAACGTACAAAGCTGCTTTGGACAAACACAGATTCACAACTTCAAAAGACTAAATAGTTCATTCTTTCTGTCACCAAATGAGCTTTCATTTCAAACCTATGAAAATTAAAACAAACAAATGAACAAACTACAACAACAACAAAAACCACAGCATAGATGTTTTTTGTGACCTGAAATTACTTGCTTACAGGTATTTTTGCTTCACTGAAATTGTTTCTAAATTTTATGATTCAACCAGTGAACCAAAATGATTCAATGATTCATACAGCTTTAGCAAACAGGGAAGAACATTAAAAGCAATCTTCTTGTGCAAGACACACGAGAAGAGGGGGAGGTAAGTGCAAACTAGGTTGGATTTCTTCAGGAAAGTAACCCATTACTGCTGGGAAGAATCTTACAGTCAATGTTAAACAAGACAAAAAACATTAGCCTTGCATCAAGCTTGCCTCCAAAAGCTTACTCCACCTATAACAAGAGGTAAATATTTAAGGCAACCAGACAAAAGTTTGTTCCTCTATGCTCAGTTTTATGGTTCAATGGATGAGTAAAACCTCATTAGTAGCCATCTCCCAAGAGATGTCATTTTAACTATTACTAAAATGACACCTCATATCATGGAGTCTCACCGTGTAAAATGCTTAGTAACCTGACCTCTTTGGAAAAGACATGATCGTATTTGAGCCATGAAATAGCTTGTCTTCCCCAACAATACTTCTTTTATAAAAAAAAGTCCCAATTACTTTGTGAAGACAAATGATATGCTGCTGACACTGAAATATTTCTCCCTTCCCCCACACAAACAAAAAGATACTTTGCCATTGATGCTCTCACCATGAGAGTGGTTTGTTTTTGGAACAGGTTGACACAGGCTGTGGACTCTCCCTCTTTGGAGATATTCAGAACCTAACAGGACAAGGTTCTGAGCAACCCACTCCAAGTTTGCCCTGCTTGGACTTGCTCTACTACTTCCAGGGACTTCCAGAGGTCCCTTCCTACCTCAGTTATTCTGTGGTACTATGTAAAAAGTTCATGGCATAGAGAATCTGTCAGATTCCTAACTTCTGTGAAGACTGTAAACATTTCCATGTTATTTGCATATAGCATTTTAGAAAAATGCGTCAGTCATCAATTTCCTTTAAGAAAACATTTGTATACTACTTGCCCTACTAGGCCTACAGTAACAAAATTCTTGACTGGAGTGAATTCAACATATTATCTTAGAAACTATAGGACCTGAGACATATTAGACTCTTCTTGCATTCTGAGATTTACTGATTTATAAAACTTTATTCCAAACTTAAGAATGGAAAAAATACGGTCTATCAGATAATTCTTGAAATGTACATTGTGTTGCTGTCAATGAGAAGTAAGTATAACTATGGTAAGGAAAAAAAAAACAGCATGCAGAATACAAGGTAACACTCCAGTGAATGTGCTAAGCAATTCTCCACACTAACTACCACAGTCAAGAAAGAAGTGAGCAAGCAAACAATACTATTGATTCTGGAATGGAGACATGCTTGAATATATTTTGCCCTTTTACCCTGTGCAACAGGGGATGTCTATAGCATATTATAACCAAAAAGAGCCTAATCTCATCCACGGAACATACATACAGACAGCGAGATCGTTGCAAGCAGATATTCAAAGAAGCAGAATTGTTTTCATACATATACCGTAACATATCATCTGATTGCCATTTCCAAGACCTAGCACAGAAAATATGGTCAAGAAATTCAAGTCAGCCAAGCTAGCTCCTGATATATCTCCCACTGGAGGAAATTTTGGAAGACTTTCTTCCCACCAGAGTGGGAAGTTGATTTAAGTATAAAACCAAACTTTGATTTCCAAATATACGCTGCCTTGGGACACTGCATTATCATTATTTGTGTTAATCTGAATCACAGAATCACAGTCATAAAATGGGTTGGGTTGGAAGGGACCTTAAAGAGTATCCAGTTCCAACCCCCCTGCCATGGTCAGGGACAACTTTCATAAGACCAGGTTGCCCAAAGCTCCATCCAATCTGGCTTTGAACCCTTTCAGGGATGGGGCATCCACAGCTTCTCTGGGCAACTTGCCTCATCATCCTCATAGGAAATAATTTCTTCAAAATATCTAATCAAAATCTAACTTCTTTTAGTTTTAAACCATTACTCCTTGTCCTATCAATATACTCCCTGATAAAAAGTCCATCCACAGATTTCCTGTAGGTCCCCTTTAGGTACTGGAAGACTGCTATAAAGTCTCTCCGGAGCCTCTTTTTCTCCAAGCTGAATGACCCCAACACCCTCAGCCTGTCTCCATAGGAACGATGAAATACAAAGGCCTCAATAGGCAAAAAATGTTGCTTTTAAAGTTTAGTCTGCAGCATAAGAGGAAGGAGAGATGTTTTTAGACATGACAGTGTCAGGTTTTTTTTTTTTGTTTTTTTTTTAATGTAGCTTGAACTAATCCCTTACACTGAGTCTTTGTGCAATGATTTTTCGCTGCAATAAGCTGTGAATATCTGTAATAGCTACCCTAGTACTACCATGAAGGGAAAAACAAACAAACAAAAGCACACACACAAAAGCCAACAGATACAAAGATTTTAAAGGCACAAGAAATTGAAAGCAAGTTCAAAAACAGTCTGCTGCATGTAAATCAGAACTATGAACTCACATTAGACATCCTTTCAGAAAGTCCAAGAAACCAGCATCATGAGTTTTCAACACTGTGCTTAAATCCTTTGAGTCCGGGCATCTCTTTTTTCCCTTGCTATTGGTTATGGATTTAGGAAAACCTTTGGAATCTTAAAAAATAAAAACATGATTAATCACATTAAAAATCTTCACCAAAACTTTAAGAATTACAAAAACAGTACGCATCCATCCCACTGACTCCAGTTTTGTCCTGTTCATTGATTGTCTGCCAGCATTGTGGCAAACAATACTGGTTACATCCTGGAGATTGCATCTTACACTAAGTGTTTTGTTCATTTTTTCCAAAACCACATGATATGCAAAGAAGTTAACTTAGTCTAAATTAGTTTCCCAAAAGCCCGTGCTCCCTTCTGAAATAACATTTTTTAAGAAGTAACAATAGAATGGATTTCCCAATTTCTTCTCTCTCAGCGTGGCAATAAGAGGCCCATAAAAGATGAAGAACAAAGGAACACATTCATTTGTAGGCCTAGTGTTATCAGTTTGCTCTATCTCAATACCTCTTTCTGAAGGAAGTTTTGTCAGCTAAGAAGCAGCTTAAGTTCTTCTGACCCTACTTTCTACCAGTGCTCTATTAGTGATTAATGAGCAGAGGAGTCCAGCAAGGAAAAACAAACAGAATCAGTTACCAAAGAATGTTCGCTTTCTTGATGCAGCCTGGATAAAATCAGATGGTGGAAGACCCAAAACCTTCAATACAAAAAACAAAACAAAACAAAACAAAACAACAACAACAACAAAAAATTTATGGAGTTACTGCTCATTTCATAAACACATAAACATACACAACAGCCATCAGGAGAGATGTGATATTTCATCTTCCTCCATTTGAAAAGAAGCTGAATGTAGCAAATTGCTATGAAATGTCTACAAACCATTTGCTTTTATGTCATTTATTGTGGAAGGAATTAATGGATTCCCTTAGAGTTGTCTGCACATTGAAAATGTCTTCTCATAAGGGTTGACATTAGGATCTTCATTACCACAGAGGACTCTAAGAACTAGCATTTCTGTTAACAAAATATGTTGTAGGAGGCCACAGGGAGAGATGCTGTCTTTGAAAAATCTTGTACAAACTAACATGGCACTAGAAGGATCAGAACTTGGGGCTGAGTTCAACATCAGATTGCAGTGTAGTTGTTGGTATGCAGCAGCTTTCATGGGTCAGCTTTGCACCTACTCTTAACATTTGCACTGGGTACATGATCTGAGGTAGGATATGTCACACTACATTCCTGAAACAGTTACAAAGATGATAGAGCCAAACTCTTTGGTAGGCAGCCAGTATAAGAAGGGGCAACATCCACAAACTGTGGTTTGAGAAGTTCAGGGTGACTATTAAGAAAAACTTTTTCACCAGGAGAATAGAGCAGCACTTGAACAGCTCATGCAGACAGGTGGTAGAAACTCCAGACTTTGAGGTTTCCAAGATTTGCTAGACAAAGCCACAGCTGACTGACTGATGAGGAAAAAATCTTACTCTCAGAAGGAGCTTGGACTAAAGACCTTGAGAGATTTCACTTGACTGTCAGTTCTGTGATCTCTGAGAGAAGAGGAGCCTGTTATATAATTTGGATTGCGTTTCCTTCCCCTTAGATATGCTTCTTCTGTGGTAGCTTCTTTGTACAAATTCTGAGCAGATTAAAATGTGTTTCCTTCAGTGAATGTACAAAGAAGCATTTAGCACAAGAAATAGAAATAACAGTTTCTCATTAGAACCCATCCTTTCAAAGAGCCTTGTGGCTGCAATAAACCTCCCTCTAAAAGGCTGTCCCTTCATCAATTATACTTCTTCATTTCTTGAAATTTCTTTTTGTTGCTGGCAGCATAGTTTATCAAGTGAATATGCAATTCAAAATACAGTCCCTGAAGTTACCTCCATGATGCAAGCAAGTTGGTCAACCTCATTTTCCCCTGGAAACAGTGGGTAGCCTGTGTAAAGTTCAGCCATGATACAGCCTAAGCTCCACATGTCAACAGCCATGGCATAAGGATGACCAAGAATCACTTCAGGTGAGCGATAAAACCGGCTCTGAACGTAAGTGTACACTGTAACAAAAAATATAAATAAAAAAAATGACAAGAAGCAAAATATTGTAATTGAGACAGAAATATGCATTCCAGATTTCACAGGAAAAGTGATATCTATGTTCAGGCACCATATATCTACTCTAACTACTAGCTCCCATTAATGGACTGCTCACACAGGCTCTGAAAACCTTCCCTTATCCCATTCTAAAATCAATGAGCAATATGTTTAGCACTATTTTATTTGAAATCATACTTCAATAGGTTTAACTAAAAGAAACTGTGAAATATGTTTCATTTGATTTGTGTCAGGATGAAACAATGCTAGGGCCTCATGATGAAATGTAACTTTCTGTCTAAGAAAAACAGAGTGGTTAGTGTACATAGTTCTTGTATTGTGCTAACTAAAGGTCTAGCAATTTGTGTAAATAGAGGGCTTGAAGGACGAACACTGAGACTCGAGTCTGAGAGATAAGAGGACCAAGACGTTTTTTTTTGGAAACTGCTGATTTCTGCATGAGATGCTGCCCAAGCCTCTGATGTCTGGCAGAGGGATCCACCAAATAAGGAGAAAGGGGGGAGCTGAAGGACAACCGAAAGACAAAGCTTGGGAGGCTACGAGTCTCAGCACAAGAGACCCCCAGGAAGACCACCATAGACTGATATGCATGCACCGAGATTGGGTCCGGATTCTGGGAACTAATTATAATAACCCTGCCTTTTCTAGGAATAGTGATGAATATGTATTAGTCTAGTAGTATAAAAATCAACCACCTGATTTAATAGGTGTGCGTCCTGGTGGAGCAGAGACTCCCGGCGCACCCAGCGCTGTTTGCTTGCCTCTATTTACTTAATAAATCACAAACTTTGATTAAAATCCTATTTGGAATTTTAGCATTTATCACAAAACTCTTCTTCTAATGCTGTGATTCACCTTACTCTGTTCACTTTCATACTTGCAGGTCTTCCCCTTGAATGAATCAACAGTTCTTTGTTATCACAATCTTGCACTATAGGAAATACTTTTTTCTACTGATACCTAGGGAACATCTGTTGCCTTCTGATTCCCCTGTTAATGCATTATTGCCTGAATTATTGCCCCACAGCAACTATCAAAAATCACATTCCAAGTTTGGGACTCCTAATGAGTAGATTTATCCTTTTACCTCTTGTCAGTTCAAACAAATGAAAACAATTAGAGTATACAAGCACTTTTATTTTCTTATTCTTATCAACCTGATTGTTACTTTATTTATATTTTTGCAGTTCTTTAAATTCCCATATATTCAATATCTTTCTGGAAAGAAAGTGCCCTGAATAAATAGCTAGTTCTTCACAACATGCAATTTCACCAAATCTGTGCAGATAGAGAGCACCATGGTGGTAATCTGTGCATTTGACCAACTGTATAATTGTTGTCTGTTTTTCTGTCATTTTTATCACAAAGTCAAAGCTGACTTTTTTGTTTTATACTCTTTAATGCTCTACCAATTTGAGGGTTGCACTGAGTCTTGTTTCAGCTGACAGAGTCTCAGTCATGATTCTCCTTTCTTTCCACTGATGCTTATGTTTCAAATTGTTACTGTCTACAAATATTTTAGGCTGCATCTTCAGATTGCATTTTACTCAAATATGGGCAAACCTAAAATGATTACCTGCTCCTACAAAACTGTGATGTAAATCTAATGGGCTGAATCCCAAAATATAAATGAACGTGTTTGGTTCAGTTTATATATCAGACTTTCATAGGAAAATAAAAGAGCAATTAAAGACTTGTTTTGGTTTTAAAATGTAGTCTAGATTTCTTTCTGTTTTTCTTTTCTGTTTCCTCCCTCATTGTATTCATCCAAAAAGTGCCAGTTTTTTAACCATCCCACTGGGAAAGGATCTCTGGACATGATCCTGATCCTACAAACTATTTGTTAAGACATGTAACTCGGATTATCTGCATAGGCCCATTTCAGCTAACCATTTTTGCAAATGCAGTTCTAAGTTCAACAGCAGTAGAGGGCTGATCAGGCTTGGGACAAAGAAAAAACATGGTAACAGCTTACTTATTTCCTACAAGTATATGTTCCACCATCAATGGCTGAACAGTTTGTCAGATTTTGATTAGGGGCATAGGCCACCATATTAGATCAATCAAAGATTTAGTTTTTCCCACATTATTAAAAATTAAGAAAACTTATTAAGAAAATTACATCAACTTGACTTTTCTGCAAACCTCTTTGGTGTTCATAGCAGCTTGATCCAAAATCGATAACTTTAACCGAACCTTGGCCTTTGTGGTATAATAATATGTTCTCCTACAGGGGGAAAAATTACAGGGGAAAAGAAGGTTAACACCCCGTTAGGTTAGTGAACACTTGGGTAAAGAAACAGCACATATCAGGTCTACATTTATCTGCATAACAAAAGCTTAAAATTTCATCTTCCCTGGGAATGCATTTGCTAACATGAGTAGGCAACCACATCCAGGAATGTGCAAAAGCAGAGGGGAGATTTGTAAACGGACAGAGTTTGAAGGCTAGGCAGGCACACTGGTCCCTGACATGCATTACAAGCTACTGCACTGCACAGTGTGTGGAGCTATCAAGGCACCAGCCAGTGAAAATTCTTGCTGTGTGAGCATAATGAGCCCCTCCAAACCCATTGTCATTAACTTAGTAGAAGGCAAACTGTATCTGGTCACATGATGATCTAACCAGAACCATTATTTTTGTAACCACAGAAAGCCTTTGCCCCATGAACAAGTTGTAATTCACATTTCTTCCCTCTATTTTTTTCAACCTCCTCCAGACTCTGTAAGCATATCTCCTTCCACCTCACAACAGTGTGGTGTAGAGATATCAAAGTAGCAATGAATTGAAATAGTACAGTCCTATCGACATATTAGTTGGGTGCTAGTGGAGTAGCACTGTGCCCCTACGGTTCCAACTTGAAAAGTGATTCCTATACAGCTAGCTCAGGAATATCTGCATCAATGAGCAAACATAGCTTATTAGCTCTCTGCTGGGTAGTTGAATTCTACCCTTGTTAAAAATCTCTTGAAATCAAGAATTTCCTTTGATTTTCTTTCTGATCATATGGTCTTTTCCACTTCTCAGCAGAGAGATAGCTACGTCTATCAACAAGTTTTATACCAATTTCACAACAAAGTTTTGAAGGACTGAACAGTTCCTAGGTCGATGTTAACTAGTGACAAAATAGTTTCTTGTGCTATTAGATTCATAAAAATAGGAGATAGGAGATGCCTTATAGGAGGAAGATGCTGATACTGATGAAAGTCAAGACAATGATTCATTTCCCCTACCCAGATGCTCTTGGTCCTGTTATGGGTTATATCCTCTCTCTGCAGCTAGCTATCCTTCCATGCTCATGGTAGTACTCATTCTCTAATACCAAATCCCGCACAATGCAAAGAAACTGATTAATGGCAACACCAGGTTCTGGGGGCATTACTTACCTAGCATGAAGTCCACAGCAACTCTGTACCCTAACTTACATTAAGAAATATCAGAGGAGGCAGATGTAATAACACATGCGAGCTTCAGGTAACAAAAATTCAAGTAATGAAACCACATTTGCAGAATGAGAACAAAATTATCTTTCAGTTAAACCGCTAAGTGTTCACTAATATTACTCTATTTAAATGCAGACTATGCTCATTGATCTTGGCAACCTCATTTCATGTCAGTGGCTGCCTGGGAAGAGATTTCCTGTTAGGGCAATTGTTTCAGATTAGAATATTTTGACTATCTTGCAAGCCTCACTTCTCACTGTAAACTGGTCTGCTAAAGATGTTGGCAAGTTCACAAGATACAAATAGTACTTGACTTTTTAGAGTTCTGTGTTAGGTTACATTAAGCATAATTCCATCCTTAGCATTTTTACTTGAGAGATTATTTATTTATTTATTGGTTCATTTATTTATTTACTTATTGGTTCATTTGATGTTTGGGAAAAAAAGTCAAGAGAATGGTGTACCTGAAATAAAAAGAGATTAAAAATACTAAAGAATTTTCTTAAGAATAGAATAAAAAATTATTCAGAATAAAAAAAAAATAGAGAGAGAGAGATAAGATTGGGGCTTAAGGAGAATGGAAATGTTTCATCCACCTTGAATGCTTAGCAGATATAACAGGAATTGGATTACAGATATTCCTCCAGAAATAGGTAAGAATCCTGACAGTGTATTATAGAATTGTTTTGTCACTTATTAGGATACTTAATTTTATAGTTACACATATGAAATTAAATATGCAACAGGATTAACCTGAAACAGCCTACCTTGTGAATAACTCATTATATTATAATGCTCCTCATATTGAATTATTTAATTTCACAAATACCTTTTTCTGTCTCTAAGCAAAAAGCCATTACCTGCATTTGATCCATCTTTACATATGTTTTGGCAGCCACAAAACCATGTATAAACTGCAGTGAAGAAACTGAATCAATGGAAAGAATCACTTAATCCTAGAACTAATAGCATCTGAGAGAAATTAGAGCTTCTGGACAAATACCCTACTAAATTTTAATGATTCTACTGAGAGTTCCTCTCAATCAATAAAAAAATAAGATTATGTGCAGAATAACATGTTAGGAATGACAGTACTTACAGGTTTCAGATCACAGTGAATGATTCTTTCCTGGTAGAGCACTTGTAAACATCTCAGCACACACTGAGTGAAGTGTCGAATTAAAGACAGACTGAAACCTTGGAAATTGTTCTTTTTGATCAACTCATACAAATTTATTCTGTGAGGATTGTGGGGTTGGAAGAAGAAGGCAGAAAGCAGAAAAAATATTAGGGAACTTATTTTTAATGGCATGAATAAATTAGAGTGCATTAAGAAAGTATTTTGTCTGTCTTCCTACCTGAGAGAGGAGACTCATGAAGAATAAAATGACCTAACTAATTTCCTCCTTGAGAATGATGTTCTGCATGTAATATGCATAAACAACTCCTTGAATCTTCAGGTCTAATGAGGACATAATGTCCATAGACATGCTTGCTTACTAAACTTCATGCTGTTATGCAACTGTGCTGATTTTCACCAAGTACAACAATCATTCAGGAACTGAGAGGAAAAAAAAACATTCAGTCTCCTTTCTCTCTCATTTATCTTTGTTTTGGCACCTTGTATAAATCCATTTTGCCTAAAAAGTCTTTAATTAGTAATAAATTATTCTTGATAAATACCCATAAATTCAGGTCTTGTTAGGATCTTAAATTCCTTTATCATCATATCTTAGCTCCTTCCAGTACTGCATTAAATGATGTGACTGTCTTTTGCTCATGTGAACAGTGCCCTGAGACCTTGAGGGCACCGCAAGGCCTGATATCCCTGTTCACTTGTGGAGCTCCCCCACCCACCCAGGGTCTGGGACCCCATGTCAGCACCATGGCTGCCGGCCCCTGCCCCAATGAGGCCAACGGCAGGGCCAGGCTCCAGCTCCCCACAGCCCTGCCTGTGGGCTTATGGCCCAGAACAGCTTTGGTGCATCTCCATCCCCAGGAACATAGCCAATGCCTGTACTGTTTCTGTTGCCACTGGCTGCCTGCACCAGGTAGGCACCAGGCCCCATCACGATGGACATGGGGAGCCTCTGATGCTCACAGGATCCTTCCAGGAGCCTCGACAGCCCCAGGAGCCTCCACAGCCCCAGGAGACCCCAGTTCCCATGTCACATCAAGGGCATACACCAACCATAGCTTTCTGCCTTCCCCACTTGTATGTCCACTAGATTCAGACAAAGCCCATTCCTTTGGAAGTAAAGTTACCAGGACTTGATGGAGCACAAAGTTCACAAATTAAGGGTTTTTTTTTTTGTTGCATTTTAGAAGCAATCAAGATTTTATTGGGCAAATACTTTTTATGACAGCCAGAGTCTGCCACTCTTCTGTAACAAGCTGAATATGTTGACTATACCATGAACGTTTTCCTGTGAATTTTCCATAGCAACTTTCTGAAAAGACTCATCCGTGTCTTCCCTGGAGACAAGTAGTCAACTCTTTTCCTGTGTGTCTGACTAACAGACTCACAAGCAGCAGTGCAATTACTTTAGGTGTATTTGAGGTCAAGACTTCCATACGATGATGGAAATTCAGCAAGTGCTATAATACATTGTCCTGGTTTCAGTTACGACAGAGGTAATTTTCCTCCTAGTAGCTGGCAGCGACTGGGGTGTGAGGAAATGGGAAATTATGGGTAAACATAAATGTAAACATAATTACAATCTGATGCCCTGATTATAAGGAGGCTGGTGAATAAAATGGTCTGACTTCCTTAAAGTTTATCCAAAATTCCGCCTAAGGTGTGTCCTGCAGAACACATTCACAGAAAGCAGTATTTTATAATAATTTAATATAATTCATGCTTCTACACCCTGAAGTTTACCAGTTCTGAATTCACAATTTTACTTATTTTCCCATAGGTGTCTCAGGGAAGAACACTTCGATACATAGCACAGAAGATAAGGAATAGATCATGTCATTGTCTATATAAGGTCTGAAGGGGCCTTTTTCATTTCATCTTTGCTGATCAAAGACTCAGCTATGCAGTTGAATTTAGACAGTATTCCTTTCTTGGAACATTAAGAGATGCAAATTCTTCCGAAGGAGGCATAAAAATGGAAGCTCGTAAGGCACAAGATCTATAATGCTCCTTAAGTTTTATGTTAAGGAAAATATACTTTACCCCAGCAGTTCAAATGAAATACAGAAGTGATTGCGAAAGTAGAAGTATTCCTTCATGTGGATAATATTGTGAGTATCATCTTTGTCCTTCTTCAGAAGAGCATCAAGGATCTTAACTTCCACCAAAGCCTGACTGTGAAATCTGCAATATCATATGACATCCAAATGGATGAACCATTAACTCAATCTAAGTTTATTGCAATACAAACACTGCAAACACCACAATTTTACTATAAACTCAATGTGTGAGACAACAATTAAAAATTCATCATTCACCATTCACTGTTAACTACTTTAAATTTGATTCACTGTTGTTTCCTAGTCTAAATATACCAGTCTTAGATGGCACTTAACAGTAGATATATGGACTTGACTGAAAAAAATAAATAATGAAAAATAGTTTCAAATGAACATTCAGAGTAAAATCCTGATGCTTTCAAAATCCATTGGAATGTTTACATTTACTCAAACAGAGTAATATTTCACACATAGCACAGTGAGACAGTCAGTTTTGACGAATATCTTTACTTTCAGTGTTCACGGAGGGGAAACACTTAGCAGTTAAAGCTCTGAATACAGCTATTCCTGGAGTCAATAGCGTAATTTAATGAACTTTTTGGTTCTTGGATAAATAAGGAGGAGGTTAGAAGAACTGCCATCTTGGACTTCCAGAGGGTAAACTGTTTAGGAGACTGGTTGGTGGAGTCCCTTGGGAGGCAGTCTTGAAGGGCAAAGGACTCCAGGAAGGCTGGACACTCTTCATGAAAGAAATCCTAAAGGCACAGGAACAGACTGTCCCTATGTACCAGAAGACAAGCTAATGAGGAAGAAAGACAGCATGGCTGAACAGAAACCTTTGGCTAGAGCTCAGGAAGATAAAGTGTGTTTATGACCTTCGGAAGAAGGGGCAGGCCACTCAGGAGGACTATAATGATGTTGTGAGGTTGTGCAGGGAGAAAATTAGAAGGGCTAAACCCCGACCTAAACTCAGTCTGGCTTCTGCCATAAAGGAAAATAAAAATGTTTTTAGAAACACATAAACAAGAAAAGGAGGACTAAGGAGAATCTCCATCCTTTACTAGATGTGGGGCGAAACAGTAACAAAGGATGAGGAAAAGGTTGAGGTACTTAATTCCTTCTTTGCCTCAGTCTTTAGTAGTAAGACCAGTTGTCCTCTGGGTATCCAATCCCCTGAACCGGTACATACGGATGGGGAGCAGAATGAAGCCCTCATAATCCAAGAGGAAATGGTTAGTGACCTGCAACACCACTTAGATGTATCCAGTTCTATGGGGCCAAATGAGATCTACCCATGGGTAATAAAGGAGTTGGCAGAAGTGCTCACCAAGCTACTTTCCATCATTTATCAGCAGTCCTGGCTTTCAGAGAAGGTCTCAATTGACTGGTGGCTAGCAAATGTGATACCCATCTACAAGATGGGCTGGAAAGAGGACTCAGGGAACTACAGGCCTGTTAGGTGCTGGTGAAGCTCATGGAGCAGATCATCTTGAGTGCCAGCATGCAGCACACACAAGACAAACAGGTGATAAGGCCCAGTCAGCATGGATTTACGAAAGGCATGTTCTGCTTGATGAACCTGATCTCCTTCTGTGACAAGGTGATGTGCTAAGTGGATGAGGAAAAGGCTGTGGATGTTTTCTGCCTGGAGTTTAGCAAAGCTTTTGACACTTTCTCACAGCTTTCTCCTGGAAAAACTGACTGCTCATGGCCTGAATGGGCATAGGCTTTGCTGGGTAAAAATATGTCTGGGTGGCAAGGTCCACAGAGTCATGATGAATGGAGTTAAATCCAGCTGGAGGCTGGTCACTAGTGGTGTCCCCCAGGGCTCAGCACTGGGGCCAGTTCACTTCAATATCTTTATCAATGATCTGGATGAGGGGATCAAGTGCACCTTCAGTAAGTTTGCAGATGGCACCAAGTTGGGCATGAGTGTTGATCTGCCTGAGGGTATGAAGGCTCTACACAGGGATCTGGATAGACTGGACTGATGGGCTGAGACAACTGTATGAAGTTCAACAAGGCCACGTAATGGGTCCTGCACTTGGGGTACAACTACCCCATGCAGCGCTACAGGCTGGGGGAAGAGTGGCTAGAAGACTGTCCAGCAGAAAAGGACCTGGGGGTGCTGGTTGACAGCAGGCTGAACGTGAGCCAGCATTGTGCCCTGGTAGCCCAGAAGACCAATGTCATCCTGGCTTCTATCAGAAACGGCATGGCCAGCATGGCTAGGGAAGGGATTGTCCCTCTGTGCTCAGCACTGGTAGGACTGCACCTGAATTACTGTGTTCAGTTTTAGGCCTCTCACTACATGAAGGACACGGAGGTGCTGGAGTGTATCCAAAGTAGGACAACAAAGCTGGTGAAGGGTCTAAAGAAAAAGTCTTAGGAGGAGCGGCTGAGGGAGCTGGGGTTATTCAGCCGAGGCAAAAGGAGGCTCAGGGGAGACCTTGTCTCTCTCTAAAACTACCTCAAAGGAGATTGTAGCAAGGTAGGGGTCCGTCTCTCCTCCCAAGCAACAAGTGACAAGAGGATAGGACAAGAGGAAATGCCCTCAAGTTGTGCTAGGGGAGATTTAAGTTGGATATTAGGAAAAAATTCTGCACTGAAAGGGTTGTGCGACATTGGAACAGGTTGCCCAGTGACGTAGCTGAGTTACCAGCCATAGAGGTATTCAAAATACATGTAGATGTGGTGCTTAGTTACATGGTTTAGTGGTAGATTTGGCAGTGCTACACTAACCATTGGACTTGATGATCTTAGAGGTCTTTTCCAACCTGAATGATTCTGATTCTGTTTCTCATCTGCTCCTTTGACTTCAGTTAACACTAAACTCAACTGACAAAATTATAATCTGTCACATAAATGAGAAGATGTTTCTTAGGAACATAGTGCAGAATTTTCTATACTAAGATGAGCGACTGGAGCCTCCCAGACTATTCTTGGTGTTTTGGGGTCTTGTAGGAAAGTAGGCTCTCAGCAAACAGTTGTGCTGGGCTGGTTACCTGTGCTGTGTATTAACTGTGGCACAGATAACAGACCTCTTTGTAAGTATGGAAAAACTGTGGCTGCTTTCATAGGCTGTCTCCACTAGGCCCATGCCAGTTCTGAGACCCTGACTTAACCTTTCTTCACTCTGTTCTGAGTGTGTTTAATGAAAACCTGTGGTACTGGAGGCTTGGTTTTGCTTTGTTCACATTATCTCAGTTTGTCACTGCCTATATAATAAAGAGCTGATTGTATTGGTTTAAATTCAATGGATGTCTCACCTTTTCTTATTCCTTATTATTTTCAGTGCCACTAATTCATTGGTTTTATGATCCAAGCATTTAGCCACCTGCCCAAATGATCCTTTTCCAATGACCTCCAACACTTCATATCGATAAGCAATATGGTCATGTAAAACCTTCAAAAGAAAGCAAATAGTTCAGATTCAAATAGCAAGGCAAAGATCAGGCTTTAAAGTAGTTCATGAAAGAGGCTGGATTTGTAGCAAGTGAAGTCTACATTAACCAACTGTAAGAGAGAAAATAACAAGTGCATGGTTCATTAATCCACCCACCTCGCATCAAGCCTGAGGAAAAGTAGGTATCTCTTTAGGATTCTCTTCTGAACCTTACTATGATTATTACTGATGTTTTTGCCATGTGAATATTTATCTTCAGGAAACAACATTTATCTCATATTGATCCCTTAAGAGTCGACAGACAGTCACTACAAAATTATTGATCTGAAAGCGAATACCATAATGTTTCCACTTACCTTTAGGTAAGAACCATTCTCATCATCATAACAACTATTATTCTGGGCTTCAGGAAAACCTTCAATCTTTTTAGCTTCCAGCCCAAGAAACCATAGCTCTGGATAATTGAAAATTTCTTTTTGTTCATAGACTGTTAACTGGTTTCTAAAATTTTTCAGGGCTTCTAAATTAGAAAACAAGAAAATAAGAACAAAAATCAGAATCACAAAATCACAGAACAGTTTGGGTTGGAAAGGACCTTAAGATTCCAAACCCCCTGCCATGGGAAGGGACACCTCCCACTAGATCAAGTTGCTCAAAGCCCCATCCAGCCTGGCCTTGAACACTTCCAGGGATGGTGCATCCACAACTTCCTTGGACAACCTATGCCAGTGCCTCAGCACCCCCTGAATAAATAACTTATTTCTAATGTCTAATCTAAACCCAGCCTCTTTCAGTTTAAAACCATTATTCCTAGTCCTATCACTACAGTCCTTGATGAAGAGTTCCTCCCCAGTATTTCTGTAGGTATTAGAAAACTGCTATAAGGTTCCCCAGAGCATTCTCTTCTCCATGATGAACAATCACAACTCCCTCACAGGACAGATGCTCCAGACCCTCAATCACCCTCGTAGTTCTCCTCTGGATTTGCTCTAATATGTCCATGTCCTTCTTATACTGGTGGCCCCAGAGCTGAATACAGTACTCAAAGTGTGGCTAAATACATTGTCAATGGCAAATTGTTTTTACAGTGGAACATTTTAGAGTAAAGCATGTCTGTTTGAACATGAGGTTGAGTAGGTGGCTGCTAGAGGTTCCTTCCAACCATCATTTCTATGATTCTATGTTGACATTTTGTACAAATTTATGGTTCTTTTTCTTTCTTTTCTGACTTACTGTTCTATGTTCAACAAAACATTCATAATCTCTCAGCTAGATTCTGAGAGCTGAGGTAAAAATGATTTGATTTTGAGCAAAGTCACATACCCAGATGTTTTTGAAAATCCCATCTGTTGTCTATCTGTTTCAGTAAGCTTCACAGATTACATGAAGAACTGTATGCTTTTTATTGATTAGATTGTCATATTTATGAAATGACAGTAAGCTTTAGTTGACCAAAGCTTTTAAGTACTTGTTTTTCTAACAAAAAATATCAAGTTCAAATGCATGAGGCTGGGAATTAAGTGGGACCCAAATCTGCTGTTCTACTAATCCTGATTCTACCTGTACAGAAAAACTTCTACCTACACTCCCTTTTATATCATTTAAATCTAGACAAATAAACAGAGATTATAAATCAATGTGTTCTCTAAGCATGCACGTGGGTGTTTTGTTAAACACTAGTAGATTTCCATCCATTAATGCAGTGATGCTAAATCGTTTGAAGACAAAAGGCCACCACATTTTTTTTCCAGTACTGTTCCTAAAAATAGGTCCACTCATCCAGAAACCTTCTACATCTGAGGAATCCCAAAATGCAATTTAGCCCACATAGATAGAATGTGACACAGCTACAAGCAAGTGGGAAAAGTGTTTTATCACCATAATAGAACACTGCTTCATGATCTGTCATAATTTTTTGACAAATACAATTTCTGTTTTATAATGCATACATCTCTCATTTACGTATTTGTGTTAGTCTATTAATTCTCATATTTCATTTATTGCATTCTCATATTGCAAGTAGAATTGTTAGGAATCACCAAGCCCATCCATATTCCTGCCCTCCAAATTGCTTATTAAATATTTCATGGAACATTTAGCAAGGGACCTCTCATCAGTGAGCATCCTGGTTGCATGCACTCACTATCTATTTGTGCAACCTGTCACTCCAGTCTTTTTAGCATGCTCCCTTATATTCTACCTGAAGCAGTCATAGGCAGCTTGACACTGGTGCTGGTGTTTTCCAGTTCTGATGATTTTCTCTGAGCTCTGGTATCATTTTCAGAATGACTCTTTAGAAGGTTAAATTGTGGAAACTTACTTGTAATTCCATTTTCCTGACAAGCAAAAAAAAAAAAAAAAAAAGTAATTTCATTTTCAAATATTTCAATATTTCATGAATATTCAGCTATCTACAATTGTAGAAAAACAAAAACAAAACAGCAACAACAAAACCCCAACCTGCTACATTCCTAAAGACAGGACTACAAGAGCTGGATTTCTTGAGTGATCTTTATGTCAGTTTTGTGCTGAGACAGCCTATAGAATCAAGCCATAAGGACATGATGGAGGGTTGGATATAAAAGGAAGACAGATAAAAGAGACAGAAAACAGTGTGCTCTGGGATAAGAATAGAAGGCGTGGGGTCCCAAGATATGTTCTCAATCCCTTCAATGAAGGGAAAAGACTCAGCTAGAGAAGATACATCCAGTGCATAAATACCTGGCTGAAGCTACAGGGAGTGATTTGTCTTCTGTGAACACAGGATGAGGAACAAGGACTGCTGAGCAGAAACAGAATCCAACTGATGAAGCAGGGCAAGATTACCTCTGCGAACAGCTTTGCTAACCAGGCTTAGCAAGGCTTACAATTAGGTACATCAAGGAAGAGTTTTCATAACTTAAAAGGCTCTGATACTCATGGGGGAGTTCAGTCACGTAAACAGTTGTTGAGATAGCAGTAGCAATCCAGGAGATTTATGAACTGTGCTTTTAACGCAGATGATCTGAGATGCTCTGCTGGACCTGCTGTTCTCAAGCAGCATTGCTCATCTCAATTGACTGAAGATGTAAAGGTGAAAGAAAGGGCAGTTTGCCTGCAGTGACCGTATGATTGTGGAGTTCAAAATCCTGAAAGATATGAGTGAGAAAAACAGTAGAACTACAAACCTTGGTGTTCAAAAAAGTACCTTTTGAATTGTTCATGGATCTTTGTATAATCCTATGGAAGCCTGCCCTGGAGGGCAAATGAAACCAGAAGGGTTCATAAATCTTCAGAGTAGATCTCCTTGAAGTACAAGAACAGTCCATTCCAACATGTAGAAAGTTAAGCAAGCATGGTTGAAGGCCAACATGGATGGAAATGGAACATTTGATCAGGTACAAACACAATAAGGAGTACAAAAAAGGTGTAGACAAGGATCGGTTATCTGGGACACATATAAGAGGCACTACACAAGCACACAGTGATGTTTAGGAAAGCAAAACCTCAGCTGAATTTGCAATTAGCAAGGAATGTTTCTCTAAGTACACCATCAGCAAAAAGGAAGGCTAAGGGAAATATGAATGCACTGCTCAGTGGTGTTTGGGACCAAATGACCAAGGACATGGAAGATACTAAGGTATTTGATGCTTTCCATCGGTAAGTTATGCCCTCAGGCCTGCTAAGTCCCTGAGTCAAGGAGCAGAGTTTGTAGAAAACTCTCATCTAACTGCAGTAAATCAAGATATTTAAGGACTACATAAGTAGCTAGACGTACCTAAATCTACAGAACCAGATGGGATGGACTTGAGAATGTGGAAGAAGTAGCTCTACATCACTGAAAGGCTGGTCTCTATTATATTTGAAGGCCATGGTAATTTGAAGACCTGATAATGTGGAAAAGTCAAACATCACACATCTTCAAAAAGGGCAAGAAGAAGGATTCAGGAAACTACAGGTTGGTCAGCCTTACCTCAGCCCCTGGGATGGCTATGGAACAATTCCTCCTGGAAGCCGTTTCCAACCAAATAAAAGACAAAAAGTTTATTTGAAACAGCCAGCGTAGATTTGACAGAATAAATTGTGAGAAAATTGTGTCTGAACAACCTGATATCCTTCTCTGATAAAATGACTGTCTTGGTGAATGAGGGGAAAGCATTGGATGCTGTATACTTTGACTTCAGCAAAGCCTGTGACACTGTCTCCTACAGTATGCTTATGTCCTACATGGTAAGATCTGGAATGGATAAACAGATTGTTATGTGAGTCAAGAATTGGATGGATGGTCAGATTCCAAGGACTGTGATCAGTGGTAGTTGCTTACCAACAGCCACCCTCACAGACTGATACTAAAGCTAGCAGTCTTATTGTGTTTATCAATTACGTGGACAATAGATGAGTTTGCCCTCTCAAATCTGCAGGCCGTATCAGAGATCCTCTCCAACAAAAGGTCAGCAGGCTGGAAAAATTGGCTAATGGGCATCTCCTGAAGTTGAACAAAGACAAATGCAAAGTTCTGCACCTAGAACGGAATATTCCCTTGTAACAGAACAAGCTAGGAGACAAATGAAAGGATACAGTTTTGCAGCGAAGGTGCTGGGAACAAACTGAACATGAGGCAGCAGTGTGCCCTTCCCCTTCCAGCAAAGAAGGCCACACACATCCTGGGTTGAATTAGCAAGAGGACAGCCAGCAGGGAACTCATTCTCCCCCTCTCTTCAGCATTCATAACAACACAGAGTGCTGAGTCTAGGCTGGGGTTTCCCAGTACATGAAAGACATCAGCCAACTGGGGTGAATTCTGGGGAGAGGCCAGGGAATGTTTAGGAGCCTGGACCACATGATGTACAAAGAGAGGCTAGTGGAAATGCATTTGTTTAGTCTGCAAAAGAGGATGCTTCAGGACTGGTCATATTGCTATCTACAGTTACCTGCCAGGATGATATAGGGAAAGCAAAGCCAGTCTCTTCTCAGGGGTGCGTGGTCTTAGGACAAGATGGATACCTGGCTAATGGATGCAAATCACAACTTGGAAAATGTTGGTTAGATATTAGGAAAAACATTTTTACCATGCGGGTGGTTTGCTATTGCAAGAGGTTGCCTAAAAAAGCTGTGGACTATCCATCCTTGGAGATATTCCGAACACAGCTGGGCAAGGCCCTGAGCAACCAGTTCCAAGCTTGATCTAGTTGGAGTGGGAGGTTGTGCTGTTTTCCAGAAGACACCCAACCTAAATTATTCTTTAATTTATTTATAATTCTTCAGTATGTATGACTCATAAAAGAGGAGCAGGGTAGAGACACAAAAGATCAGTCTGTCTCAGTGCCATAATGATACAAAAGCCATATCCAAAAACCAGCACATGGCTGCCAGCACAAGAAGAACCCAGTAGATGTGATGTAGACCAAATAGTGGGCAGTCCTTGTCCATCAAATCATTGCAAGAAGTCTTTGGTTATATGCATCTTGATGCTTGTGAGTTTTGGATTAAGAACATGTAAAAACATGAAAAGTTTTATTTTAAAATCATCTTCCAGTATTTGCATCTAACCTTGCTGCTTTCTCCTCCCCCCTGCCCCATCTTTTTTTTTTTGCAGGGCAGCCAGGTACGAGGAGCACAACAGCTCAAGGACAGGGGGGCAAGATGGAAGAAGGAATGCCAAACGTGAAGACAGTTCAGACAGTTCCTGTGAGGTTAGGTGTCCATTAAAATCTCAGGAGCTTTACACAATCATGCTGATAAGCAATTTATATGTTTGACTATTTATAGTTCTTCCTTTTTTTTTTTTTTCTGTAACTGAAAACAGAAACTGATGTAAATGTAAGCTCTAAATAATTTTACTTTCCTCACAAAACACATTTATGACTTTTTTCCACTGACACTTTCTTAGCAATACTAGAGAGAAGCTGATTAGCCAATGAAAAACAAGATGCCTAAGAACTTTATAACTCACCTGAAGAGGGGGGAGCACATTCTGCAAGCTGTTATTTGTTATCTGACACAGGCTGCTTTCAAGGGGGGGAGGGTTTGCAGAGTCTGCAGCCAAACCATGCTTTGCTTGGCCTTCCAGATGTGGGAGGGAAATAGCACTGTGACTGACTTTCTAAACAGAAAGCATAAGTAAATATTACATAACATCCTAGCAAGCAATTCTGTGTAACAGCTTCGAAAAACATAAGTATTTAAAACCTTCAAATGGTGTGCATGGTTCACTTCTGACACCTAACGGTGAAAGCAAAAAGGGCAGATACTCCCCAGCATCTCCCAGTTGCACTAACATGCAGGAGGAGGTTGTCTAGGCAATCCGGCAGCTTGGCACATTCTGGGGCATTCAAGTTTCCCAAGAACATCTGCATCCAGCAATAGAGGAGTGACTGCTTCAGGTGGAAAAGGTGTTGGGCTGGGAAACTGAACAGCCACTCCAGGCCACAGGAGTGGGGAAAATAAAGTGTATGTAGGATAGACACAAAATGTAAATGGTAAAAAACTTCATTAAATGGTAAATGGTAAACTTCATTCTGCCAGGTGGCAGAAGAGAAATTGGGACTGAAGAGGAGTCACTGAGAGGGTCTTCCCTGTTCTGTTTTCTCAGCGTTTCCTTTCCCTCTCATTTTCCATACAGTTCTCTTTGCCTAGGCACCTTTGTTAACATTTGATTTGTTAATGAGAAGGCATGTTTTGTGCAAACTGTATTGAAAATGAGATGTTTGTAATCATTTGAAAGTTCCAGTATGATTAGTCTTTCCTTTAGACTTGTCCCTTTTCTTATCGTAAAATATATGCCTATAACACTCGTTTTCTAAGATCAGTCTTTTAAGTATGTGGTTCTATGAATGTTAGGACCTCTAATATCTTGGATATCTAGAATGAGAGAAATCACCCACTTACCAACAAAGAAAAAATTCAAGGTAGACTGTTTCTTTGGCAAACATTAAATATATATATATATATATATATATATATATATATATATTTGAAATAGATCTGCAACATAGATCTGATCATCTATGCACTATCAGATGAATGACTGGGTCTGTTGAGTTAAGGCTACAACCCGTATGAGCCCATGAAATTTTTGTACAGGGAAAAGCATAAAAATATATTTTTCACACTTTTGACGGAAACAGAGAGGTTTGATATTTTTCTCAAAAAGCAAAGAAACAAAACTCTCTATCAAACCATCTTGAATGAGTAAGATTTTTTTCCAATACTATAGAAGAGTCTTTAAAGCCTTAGAACTGAGATTCCAGGGAATTTTCATTACAACTTGAGGAGACAAAAGTGGCTGTGGGCAGGAGAAATGCCTCACGTTATTGAACAGCTAGCAAAAAAAAAAAAAAAAAAAATACTCTCAGGCACTTGGTACAAAGTCATACAACTACAGGGAAAATGGGAGAGGGCAGGGAACACAGGACTTTTCTATGCTCAGATTTATTTATTACGTGGAATCTCTTAGGAAACAAGCATTTAGGTATTCTTTAAAGTCAGTTGAAGAGTTACCTACCTGATGGAAGACTCTGTTAGATCCCAGATGATCACTCTCTTGAACAGTCAGCTGAGGCTGAGAAAATGTATCCACATGAGAAGACTGTAAACATGAGATGATGTTTTTTTAATAATAATTACTCTGGGGAAAAATGCATTTTTTTAAATATTTTTATTTATATTTTTTTTTTGCGTTTCTTTCCTTTGTGGCAATATCTGTGTCAAAACAGTGTTTGAGAGAGGACCACAAAAGCTGCTGAAAACACACTACCCTCTGGCAATTCCCCTCCCAGTTGAACAGCTGTTTTGTGGGCAGGTGCAGAGACAGCTTGCTTTGCCTATTGTGCTTCTCAGCATGCTTGATGTGCCCATGTGGTCAACAGAGTGGAAGGGGGGCCTTTGCCGTCCTTAAAATATGTGCTTGAAAGTATATAGTGAGCCTGCTTGGACGGACAGCTTAACAATGCCTCATAAAGTAGACTGTAAACCCATCCACTGTTAATAGCAGAATTATACTAATTCAACTTGTGGTATAAAAACACATATCAAAGTTTAAATTTACTGAGATAAAGAAAAAAATCCAATTGGTTCCAAAGGAGAGATAATTTTACAATAATAGAAAAAGAAAAAGGGGGAAAGTGCTAAGTAGCTTGTCATTTTTAAGATTCTGCTGGTGCTTTCAGCAGTTTTCTTATAAATTGCATTGCACTGTACATTCCTGTCCAATATGAGACTGCAGTGATTTGAAGAAAACTGTAAGACAATTTGGATATTGAAACACAACAGCAGCTTGGAGCTCTGCTCTATAGACTCAAGTGAACTTCACCAGGTTTGGTCAAATATGCTTCCTTGTCTCTGGGCTCTGTAACATAACGTCATTCCATTCATAGTCAAAAAAATCATCTTTAACCAACTAGACACAACAACTCCACTGTAGGATTCTTGAAGTGGTAGAAAACCATTATTTTCTCTAAAAGCAGAGAAACATGGAAGCATGGGAGGGAACTTTAGTTTAGCATTTCAAAAAACAAATTTGCAGCCAAAATTGTCTTATGGATGTAAGCTGAAGATTAAACATTCTTCAACAAAGCATGGTATTCTTCTTTACCTGTTTTGTAGCCAGGGCTTCTATGGCCTCTACCTGTCACACAGTCTTAAATGTGCAGATCACCTGATGAAGAGAAGCCACTGCTCTTTGCAATGACATTTATCCTATCCAGTGCCATGATCAGTGCCAGAGGATCGTTATTTAAAGGCCTTTGTATTGGGCTTCATTAAGTCCACATGAAAATAAGTGTGCACGTGGGAGGAGTATTGCTAGTGCTTTGTATAGGCTAGCACCATAAGACACCTGCCATGATGCAGCCTAGCCACAGTGAAAGGGACTCCATGCCACTTTCCTTTAGGCTCACTGTCTGAAGAATCATACGCTGTAAGTTTAAAACTTCCCAACAACAACCACAATAATTGCCCCAAAGAGAAACACTGGATTACTGCATGCTACATATGAATGACCTAGAACACAATATCCTTCTCCCAGTGTTCCAAATGTCCTTGTGATCAGTATTTTGCAGTGTGAATTTGCATAGATGCATATTTGCCAGAACATTTTCACAGACAAACACTTTGCATGTAAACTATATATCCTGCACTTCAGTGCAGAACCAGATTTATTAAGAAGATGAGTCTGGAATCCACACTCACAACTGTACCAGATGTGTCAACCCAGGACTTAATACAACTATTGATTTCAGGACATACTACATTTCTTTTCACACCTCATCCATACTTTATTCCCAGCTAGTTTTATTTTTCAGTTTCTGGACCTGATGAAAACATTGCATTCCATTTAGAAAGAGTTTCTTAAATGCTGTGTGCTTTTCTGACTACGTCAATACAATGCCAGACTTTTAAAGAGAGTCATCACTGAAAAGCAAATAAAGATACAGTTGACTTCACATACCTGTACAGACTGTAGAGTCTTCACTCCAAAATGGCATTTTATTTCTTAGCAGTAATTTTAAAAGGCTATGCAGTGATGCCTATATTATTAAATATAAATTTAAAAATATACTGTATTTACTAACATAGCATAATCAATTCACAAAATGACATTAAAACTCAGCAAGAGCTAAGGATGCAAGTGAGTGAGCTCCAGGTCATGATGCTGCCCGAATTCTGAATCTATTTAATTTCTATTTACTATGGAAAAGATTAGCAAGATTTTGAGATAGACAATTCTCCTTTAATACTGCAAAAGCAAAATCAGTCCATCAGCCCATGGATGTGCCTTTTTTTAATTGCAGAAAATTGTGATTCTCTTTGCCTCTCTTTTTCTAAACCTTCTTAATAAGGATGTAGAGCACTTCAGTACTCTTTGGGAAATTTAGTCAAAACACCTTAAAATCAATAGCTGACCAATTCTCATAAAATAAACAGTTAGACATCATAGACATTTACCATTGGAAAAACTGATCTGTGCCTACAACAGTCCTGCCAGTACCTGACAAGGGAGCAGATGGATTGATCATGTAAGTCTGCACAGTGACTTACTTGATAGTCTTGATCCAAATGACCCATCAGCTGCTCCTGCAAAATCCTGTACATTTAGTAATGGGAACTACAGCTGAACTGTTGTGCATGGTTTAATCTGGCAGATGCACTCTAAAGAAAAACTGCAGCAACTGTTACTATTCCATTCCACTTCACTCCTGGCTGTTGTACTCATATAGCACTTGGCCTGTCCTACAACTAAGATACCGCACTCCAATCCCAAACTAAAATCTCCTGCTATTCCAGCCCTTCAAATCATGTATTACTGGCTATTACCTTGCTAATTGCAATTGTCACTCAAGAAACAGAACAGTGTCCCCATTCACTACCTAATTTGCAATCACAAGAGGCATTGAGCACTCACCATTCTGCAAAATCAGAAAGTGTGACACTTTTTCAGAATACCCAAAATGTCAGGTTTTTTTTTAATTATAATTCAATTGACCATAGAAATCAGAAATGTATTAGAATTTTAGAAATGATAAAACACACAACTATATAAAATGTAGACTCCATAGTCTCCTTGTTTAAATGGACACCTGCCCACTATCAAAATTGAATTAAGCTTGTAGAATACATACAGAGAATGCAACATAATGTTAAATCATGCAGTATATTCAAAAGCCATAGAAAATACGTATTTGCTCACTCAAAATACAGCAGGAAAATAAACATTTTCCTTACCTTGTCAACTATTTCTGTCAGCATAACTGCGAGAGCCATTAATTGCAGGACAGAGGCTGTTTATTCCATTCGCAAAACACATTTCAGGAAGCCCACCTTCATCTAGTTAGAGCAGAGCAGGCTCAATTTCATACACGGTACCCTGATCAGAAAAAAACCCTTCTGCTTGGCTTCAGATTTAAATTTTTATCCCGGAAATATGCCAGTGACTATTAGCTGCTCTAGTATTCTTTTGGTGGCCATCTGTTCCCTTTCTCAGCCTCCTTCTAGCCAAATATAATTTTCCATATTTATCATGGCAAGTCAGTAATAAGAAAGACAAATATAACAGGATTGGCTGTTCTCCTTGCTGTCTCAGTCTGTTCTTCTCACTGAGATCGTGTGCTTGTGAAATCAAAAACCACTTGAAATCATATTTTTTCAAAACTTGTTGCAGAGACCTTGCTATACTTTGAGTTAAATCTAGTCACTGAGACTGTCAGCTTGGAAAATGAAAATAGATTAATACCTCAAGGGCTCGTTTCTCATTGGTCATGACGTTTCATTTACTGAAGACCAAACTATGGTACCTTGGTCTGTGGTTCTCATTAGCATCAACACAGAGCTTCTCTGCCCTGTGAGATAACGAGGCTCTCATTTTGTTATAAATAGTGAGACACAGCTTAGCTGACATCCTGTCTTTCCCTTACCTCATTTGGGTGTTGTGCATGTGAGAGGGAGCACTGGTGGACGTGCTCCTATCTCCCCAGCATCTTATGGGAATAGCTAAGACAGAAAAATACCATGTGCTCTCCTCCTTCATACAGTGAAGGAATGGCATGTTCCCTGCCGGTTCTAAATCTGTCGACAACCCAGAATAACTCTACTTTCACTCAGAAATCAGGCTTCACAAAGAAGAGATACATGCTCACCCACAGAAGCTATTCTAGAAGACAGCTACCTTTGCTGATGCTCCTGTAATGAGTTTTTCCACAGTGTTGTCAAAGGACAAACAGCTATTCTTTTGCACTCATGGAGGTCCAAGCAATGCCCTTGCCTAATACTATTGTTGAGGTGCACATCCTAAAAGGCAAATCACTCTCATTTCTATCACCTCCACTTCTCCATTCTCCCCATATTGGAGCTCTCCAGTCAACAAATCCTCCCCAGAATTACACTTCACAGAATCACAGAATCACAGAATCACAGAATTTCTAGGTTGGAAGAGACCTCAAGATCATCGAGTCCAACCTCTAACCTAACACTAACAGTCCCCACTAAACCATATCCCTAAGCTCTACATCTAAACGTCTTTTGAAGACTTCCAGGGATGGTGACTCCACCACCTCCCTGGGCAGCCTGTTCTAATGCCTCACAACCCTTTCAGTAAAGAAGCTCTTCCTAACATCTAACCTAAAAATCCCCTGGTGCAACTTTAGCCCATTCCCCCTCGTCCTGTGACCAGGCACGTGGGAGAACAGGCCAACCCCCACCTCTCTACAGCCTCCTTTAAGGTATCTGTAGAGAGCGATAAGGTCACCCCTGAGCCTCCTCTTCTCCAGGCTGAATAAGCCCAGCTCCTTCAGCCGCTCCTCGTAGGACTTGTTCTCCAGGCCCCTCACCAGCTTCGTCGCCCTTCTCTGGACTCGCTCAAGCACCTCCATGTCCTTCTTGTAGCGAGGGGCCCAAAACTGAACACAGTACTCGAGGTGCGGCCTCACCAGAGCCGAGTACAGGGGGACAATCACCTCCCTAGCCCTGCTGGTCACACTATTTCTGATACAAGCCAGGATGCCGTTGGCCTTCTTGGCCACCTGAGCACACTGCTGGCTCATATTCAGCCGACTGTCCACTATCACTCCCAGGTCCTTCTCCGCCTGGCAGCTCTCCAACCACTCATCTCCCAGCCTGTAGCTCTGCTTGGGGTTATTACGCCCCAGGTGCAGGACCCGGCACTTGGCCTTGTTAAACTTCATGCAGTTGACCTCAGCCCATCGGTGCAGCCTATCCAGATCCTCCTGCAGAGCCTTCCTACCCTCGAGCAGATCGACACACGCACCTAACTTGGTGTCATCTGCAAACTTACTGAGGGTGCACTCAATGCCCTCGTCCAGATCATTGATGAAGATGTTAAAGAGGACCAGCCCCAGCACCGAGCCCTCGGGGACGCCACTAGTGACTGGCCTCCAACTGGATTTGACTCCATTTACCACAACTCTTTGGGCCCGGCTATCCAGCCAGTTTCTAACCCAATGAAGCGTGCGCCAGTCCAAGCCAAGAGCAGCCAGTTTCTTGAGGAGAATGCTGTGGGAGACGGTGTCAAAAGCCTTGCTGAAGTCAAGGTAGACCACATCCACAGCCTTTCCCTCGTCCACCCAGCGCGACACTTTGTCATAGAAGGAGATCAGGTTCGTCAAGCAGGACCTGCCTTCCATAAACCCATGCTGACTGGGCCTGATCGCCTGCTTGCCCTTCAAGTGCCACATGATGACTCCCAAGAGGATCTGCTCCATGAGCTTCCCTGGTACTGAGGTCAAACTGACAGGCCTGTAGTTCCCCGGGTCAGCCCTCCGGCCCTTCTTGTAGATGGGCGTCACATTCGCTAGCCGCCAGTCAGCTGGGACCTCCCCCGATAGCCAGGACTGCTGATAAATGATGGATAGTGGCTTGGCCAGCTCCTCTGCCAGTTCTCTCAGTACCCTTGGGTGGATCCCATCCGGCCCCATCGACTTGTGCACATCCAAGTGCCGTAGCAGGTCACCAACCAGTTCTTCGTGGATGGTGAGGGCCACATCCTGCTCCCCATCCCCTTCCACCAGTTCAGGGTACTGGGAATCCAGAGAACAACCGGTATTGCCGCTAAAGACTGAGGCAAAGAAGGCACTGAGCACCTCCGCCTTTTCCTCATCTCTTGTAACTAAGTTTCCCCCTGCATCCAGTAAAGATTCTGGAGATTCTCCTTTGTCCTCCTTTTTGTGTTGATGTATTTATAAAAGCGTTTTTTGTTATCTTTAACGGCAGTAGCCAGATTGAGCTCCAGATGAGCTTTGGCCTTCCTAATTTTGTCCCTGCACAGCCTCGCTACATCCTTATAGTCCTCCCTAGTGGCCTGCCCACTTTTCCAAAGATTATAAACCCTCTTTTTTCTCCTAAGCTCAAGCCACAGTTCTCTGTTCAGCCAGGCTGGTCTTCTTCCCCACTGGCTCATCTTTGGGCACATGGGAACAGACCGCTCCTGCGCCATTAGGATTTGCCTCTTGAAGAGCGCCCAGCCTTCCTGTACCCCTCTGCCCTTCAGAACCGCCTCGCAAGGGACTCTACCAACCAGTGTCCTGAGCAGCCCAAAGTCAGCTCTCCAAAAGTCCAGTACAGTGGTTTTACTGGTTCCCTTCCTGGCCTCGCCAAGAATAGTGAACTCCACCATTTCGTGGTCACTCTGCCCAAGACAGCTCCCGACAATCACATCCTCCACCAGTCCTTCTCTGTGAAGAGAAGGTCTAGCGGGGCACCACCCCTGTTAGGCTCACTAATCAGCTGCGTCAGGAAGCTATCTTCCACTTTCTCCAGAAACCTCCTAGACTGCTTTCTCTGGGCTGTGTTGTGCTTCCAGGATATGTCAGGGAAGTTGAAGTCCCCCACGAGTACAAGCGCTGAAGATTTCGCAACTTCTGTCAGCTGCCTGTAGAACTCCTCATCCGTCCCCTCATCCTGGTTCGGCGGTCTATAGCAGACCCCGACCAGGACACTAGCCTTGTTGTCCCTGCCGATCCTAACCCAAAGGGACTCGATCTTGTCATTCCTAGCCTCGAGTTCTACAACATCGAAAGACTCTCTAATATAGAGAGCCACACCGCCACCCCTTCTGTGCTGTCTGTCCCTTCTGAAGAGCCTATAGCCAGTCATTGCAGCACTCCAGTCATGAGAGTGGTCCCACCACGTCTCCGTGATGGCAACCAAGTCGTAGCCTGCCTGCTGCACGATGGCTTCCAGCTCCTCCTGTTTGTTACCCATGCTGTGTGCATTGGTGTAGATGCACTTCAGCTGGGCCATTACCTTATTCCCCGGCCTTGCTATTGTTCCCCCTGGCACAGCTCCAACAATCCTTGCTTCACCCCCATGCCCCTTCTTACCTAGTTTAAAGCCCTATCAATGAGCCCCGCCAGCTCCTGGCCAAGGATCCTTTTTCCCCTAAAGGATAGGGACCCGTCTACGGCCATCAGACCAGGTGCTGAATAAACTGCCCCATGGTCGAAAAACCCAAGATCTCTGCGTTGGCACCAGCCCCGGAGCCACGTGTTTAACAGGTGAGCTTTCCTGGTCCTCTCCGTACCCCTCCCTGTCACCGTAGGGATGGACGAAAGCACTACCTGCACTCCCGCTCCGTCCACTAACCGTCCCAGCCCCCTAAAGTCTCTTTTGATTGCCTTCAGGCTTCTGTCTTCAATGTCGTCACTGCCCGCCTGGACTATCAGAAGAGGATAATAATCAGAGGGGCGTACCAGGTTGGGAAGCTTCCTGGCAACGTCCCTGACCCTGGCCCCTGGGAGGCAGCAGACTTCCCTACGGGTAGGGTCAGGCCGACAAATAGGGCCCTCTGTTACCCTAAGGAAAGAGTCTCCCACAACAATCACCCTTCTGTCTTTCTTGATGGAGGCAGTCCTGAGGCGTGGAGTCGACCTCCTCGCCCTAGGCATCCTCCTGGGAACACTTTCTACCTCTTCCTCAGTTGCTGTTGATCTCTCAGTCTCCAGGGCCTCAAACCTGTTGTGTAAGGGCACCTGGGAAGGTGGGGCCGGAAGGGGAGGGCATCGCCTGCCATGTCGAGCAGGGACCTGTCTCCATTCCTCCTCAACTCCCAGATCCCCTCCCTCTGCCCGACGGCGACAAGGCAGGGGCTCCACCCCCATTTGGGGTGTCTCAGCCCGGTACCTCTCCTTGAGGCCCTGCAGGGAGTTACTCCACCAGTCGATCTCCCGCTCACACTCCCTGATGGCCCTCAACCTCTCCACCTCCTCCTTGAGCTCCGCCACCATGCGGATCAGGTCATCCACCTGCTCGCACCTCACGCACGCAGCGTCTCTGCCTCCCGCCGATGGCAGCAGCAGGCTCAGACACTCCCTGCATCCGGTGACCTGAACCGCTGCATTCTTTAACGGGCAGTCGGTCTGGGTGTGTACCGACCTCCTGGAGAGCCCACCGTGCCTGGTGGAGACCATTATCGCCTCGCTAACGGCTGTCGTTAAGAGGTGTTTCACATGCAAGAAAAACAACTTCTCATTGTCTAGCCAAATAACGTCACAGACTGTCATGTCAACAGTGCAGATTCAGCCCTAGGAAGTCATGGAGATGCCATGTGCTGGAATACAAATGAAACAGCACGAATATGCATCAAGTGTGTTTAAGCTAAATCACTCCCATACAAACATACACAGACAAGCAGGCATGTGTGTGCACATACAGCTAGTTACAGCCCAACAACTGTCTCCCATGGGTATTTCTGTGTAGGTTTCACAAAGGTTCACAAGAAGGGATTTAGCTAATGTGGTGTGAAAATACACATTTGTGATGCTGGAAGTTATCAGTCCAGTCCACTGTGGATATCAAGTATATGTACTACACAGGTGGTAACTACCACTACTCACACTTACTCACAGCACTCCGTTCTTATGGCCAGTGGTGCTAGATATATGAGGTGGGTACGTAACAGAAAGCTGTACACTGTATTCCCTCTGGTTTGTTTGTAGTGCAGCCATGCTGTTCATTAAAAAGATGTGTAGGACAGCTTTGCATAGCTCCACAACCTTCTGGGCCTTATTGTCCCATCTCAGGTTTTGACTTTTAACTCGTAAAGAAATTATTCAAGTCATGAAGGAATAAAAAAAAATTTAGGATCACTTTTTCTCATGCCTGAAGAGGACCAATTATTTTTTTCAACACTAGAAACTACTGTAAGGTTTTCTCTTACATTTCTCAACAACACTGTCAAAGTGAGAGAAACCTACCAAGTTCCAGTCATGATAAAGTTAAAAGTGCAGTCATTTGAAGTAAAAAAATATGCATAAAATGTTTCAGCTATAAATTACTAAGCATTTTTGTTAAGTTTGAAGGAAATATTTATGGTCTGTGTCTCTGTAACTATTAACAAAATACCCATTTCTGACAGATAATTAAATAAAGGGCTTAAGTTCAATGGTAGATAAATTCCTCATGGATGCCATCACTAAGGTATCTCAAATTTTTATATCACTGAAGTTAGATCTGATAAATTCTGCTCTTTATACACTTCACTGTGCACCTCCTGCACTGCAATGCACCTTGTAGAGCTAGTGCCACTAATGCAAAAGAGATACCAAATGCTAAATTTGAAAACATTTTATTTGCCTACACAGTCATTCTACTGATTTGACTAAAGACAGAAGATACAAAGGGGCAACAAACTGAACCCTTTGTGTCCTGGTCCATGCAGTGGCTTAAATAAAGGCTTGACTGCCTTGCTAAGCCATTGCAAAAGGCATTGCAATGGAGAAAGTGAAATGCTGCCACTGCAGACTGAAACAAGTACGGTGAATACAAGTCCCTGAAGTGACTGGAGTTGCCAGAAAACACAGATCATGTTTCTTAAATCATTCCTGTTTTATTTGTTGTAATAAAGCATATGAACTATGTCAATAACACTGCTGCTTAACCAGTGAAAAGGGAATGGGTGATTCAAGATTTGTATGCATAAACTTGGGCAAAGATTGCACCAGATGAACCAATGAGGGCAAGTTTACTGGAAATGGAAAAAACAGTTGCACAATTTCTGACTTCTTCAGAGTACGTCTTCCACAGGAGAGTGCAAAAGCTTGGAAAATGATAAATTCACCTTTCTAACATTTAAACTATTTGCTACGAAGATGCTTCTCTAAAGCTTATTAACAATTCCTATCATGGTTGGGATATGCTCTTGCTATTAGCAAACAAGAAAAACTAGTAATGCTTTTCAGGTGTAAAAAAAGCTCTAAAGATAAATAACAATCACAAATGCAATTTAATATATGAGGAAATTAAGCACTGTGTATCTAAGGACATAATTATCAAAACTTTGGAAGATAATTCCTAACATGAGAGCAAGGGTCCATGACCAAATTTAGATAGAATTTGGATACATGGGGATTTTCCAAACAACTGTTTGGCTGTATAAAGCCACCAGGACTGTAGCAACATTATAATTTCTAGGAAACAGATTGGGCAAATAAAGGACTTAGCCTAGAAATCAGTGCTCAAACATATTTTTTTCTAAAGCACCAATCTGCTCTTAGGACTATTCCAAGAACAGAAAATATGGTTATTCCTGGACTCACAAACCGAAGAGGAATCACATGAGAAGCAGGAATTGGATATGTACCAGATAAGCTTATTTAAATCAAGTGGGGTACACAGACAAAACGTAGCTCCTAAACAGATTGAACAGTCATAGGGAAAAAAAAAAAATATAGGCAAATAAGATTATCATTATCATAATGGAAAAGTATTTTTCACTTTCCTATGAAGCCCTGAAAGACCTGCAAGATTTTCCTGGAAGGATCAAGATCTCTCAGTCTTTGTATACTTCATAACTGCATTTACTAAACACCTTCCCAAATGCCATTGATTTCAGGCATGCAGTTGTACATTTAGATGGCTTCCTAAATAGTGCCATCAGTGGAGGAAAAACAGGTGCTTCGTTTCACAACTTTATTACTTCATGTGAGTTATAAGAGCATAACATTGGTAGCACATCAGTGAACGACCCCTCACATTGATTCTCCTGTAGAAGGTCAGTTTAAAAAAAAAAAAAAAAAAAAAAAAAAAAAATGTTTGTTAAGTTTAAACTTAGGAACATTCATTTTTTAAAAGGCAGATTTCACCGGGTTTTCTATAGAGCACTTTTTTTTTTTGTCTAAAATAAGAAATAGACTAGCTGTTTATAGGATATAAGTTAAAATGTGGTTAATAAACCACAAAGCCTCTCATGTAAATGAAGAGATCATTTTGAAATCTTTTGCAGAACCCTAAGTACTCTGAGATTCTACAAGTTATTCACTTGCTTAACATTTATGCAGAAACCTGTAAGATACTCCTGCAACTTAAAAATGTAAGCATTAACTAACTTCACTTCATTAATAAGGTTAATGTTTTCATTAAAAAGTGACATGTTAATTACCTTTTTCCATACAAATTAAATTATGATTTATCCTGAAAAAATATATGGAATAGATAGTAGACAATACAATTGATCAAACTGTCTTCTGTTTTCTAGTATTTGTTTACCATTCCACACAAGAGATATATCATAACCTAATACAAATGTAGGTACTTTAAAGAACAAAAACAAATGCTAACCATTATTACCTTAGGCTGGATTCTTCTATTTCTTCTCATTCGTAAACAAGAGTTATTGAAGAAGCTGAAATCACAGCAGTTATCGTTGCTTCTTTCTCTCCCCATAATGACAAAGCTCCATGTTTTAAATCTGTCTCCATTAAATTGTTCTCTTGTAACTTAAACCTGATGTTACTGTTTGTCTAATCCAACCCTGCCATACAGGTGCCCCTGTATCAATAATAGCATGTGCGGTTTGATGATTTTCATGGGTGAGCTCGCTGGAATTAAATCACATGTTGTTTTACCATAGTTCCACAGCATTGTCACAAACCAAGTAATATTAAACCAAACTGAGAATATTAGCATATTTGCTGACGTGCTATGAAATCTTTGAGGACCTAGCACAAGCACAACATGTTCATCAATTAGGCTCAGCATGATTGCAAAACTGTCCCTTGAGACACCACAAGGTGCATCATTTTCTTTTTTTTCCTTCCTTTTTTTTTTTTTAATTCATTTTTCAAAGACTCAGCTATAGATTTAGTTCTGCTAAAAACAAACTTTATAATGAAGGTAATTCAAACGTAATTCATTTAATTCATAGAGTTTTACTGTAAATCCAAAGACTGTCCCCATGCATTTCCTCTTAGCCCTCAAAAATACTTGTGATTTTGGAGTGACTATTTCTAGGTAGTTCTGTTTCTGCTTAGGCTCTACGGGCACCAACAGCCTTTTAAGATACACTATCAGCAAAACAAATGCTTGCAGAAGGAGTGGCTTTTGCTTTGAATATGAAGGGAAAATACTTCAGTGATCTTTTATTCAGCATGCTGCAATCTATTTTTGTACTCCTAACAGGCTCCATGGGGGAATAACCAACACTTAATCTTAATTCATTATTTTCTGTACTTTTCTTGAAGAATGATAAAGCAATTCACATTTCATAAAGAGCAAAAAATGCAAAGAAAATCTTTGTCAGAGTGAAAGAAAGATTAAAAAAAGCAGAAGAACAACACAAGCTTATTACGATGAAGCCATAGTGGATTTGGAATAAAAGTGAAAAATCTCCAAGTCTCCTTTTGGAAAACACTGAAATTAATACCATTTACATTTCTTATAAGTTTATAATTTTATATACTGTTTGATCCTTGTTTCCATGTTTATTCTCATAAAATAAGATTCAGAACCCCAGAGACACTGAAGTTACATTTTCTTCTTAATCAATTTTTATTTTCTTTGTAAATTTGAAACAAACAAAAAAAACAAACAAACAAAAAAAAAAACACAGGAGGATAGGAAAGAGAGGAATTAAATAAAGACAAGTGGAAAAGAAAACCTAAATGCCAAGAAGTCAAAAACCCAAACTGTTTTAGTACTAAAAATAAAAATAAAAATCTGAACACCGTACCTCTTCCTCAAAAACAAACAGAATCTCAAAGCTTGAGAAAGATTTCAGAGAAACAGCTAAGATTTTGTTTTGGGAGATTCCGCAGTAAAAATAAAAAAGGAACAACTTGCACTATGAAGACTATAATGAACAAATTCTGCCTTTGCCTTCATATTCCGCTACAGTTCACATCAGTGAAGAGTTCTGCTTCTAGGACTCAAATTTAGAGCTTTCCAATCAGACAAGAAAAGGGATGGGAAATGGAGAACCTGTATGAAATCAAATCAAATAAGTTTTTGTGAAGTCTAGAGAAAAATCGATGATTCCTCAGATCCTGAACCACAGTCACTATGAACTAAGCAAACAACAGAAAAGTGAGCTTTCATTCAAGCACTGAGAAACTTATTATGACTCCTAGTTTTCACAAACACTTATGAACCTCACAATCAAAAGATGCCAAATAACTGATCACTTCAGTATAGGTTATGATACATGCCAAATTAATTTGGAGGTGTCAGGAGAGGACAAATTGGCTTTCATTCAACACTTGAAAAAGTCATACTGGTTTGGGAGGAGAGGAGAGACGAGTAAGCAAATCTGCACCATCTCCTATTATTGCTCAGCACATACATGGTGCGTGGCAGTGGCCTGATATCAGCACACTGCTAGAGCAAATATGCCAGCAAGAAAATAGCGGATGTTAAGAGGTGCTGAGTCTCCATGTAAATTTAATTTATACCTCCTGCAAGGTCATAATTTGATTTGCAGTTGTGAATAACTGCATGGGTATATATAGCAAAGGGAAGTCTGAACAGGATGTGGTCCAGATTTCCCAATTTGCTGACTAACCATGTGTGTCACAGTCCCTTGAGAACAGTACCACCTTCCTAGAAGTTAAAAGTCACAGAGCTCTCTGCTGTTACAGCATCTCCTTCAGTGTTTAAACATTTGCCCACTTTACGATGGATATAATATCCACTGAATAGACCTCAGGCCTATTCAATCAACAATGCCACTGATACTGCATGTTCTCCTATATCTTTCCAATACACATTAGACTAATATTTTCATGTCAGTCTTGCAAGTTATTTATCATGAATTTATCTTCCTAGAAGTTTCTAGGACCCTGTTGCTAATCATAGGCCACACCTCTTGCACTGCCATCAGAAACACTTAACTTCTTCATACAAAGGGTGCCTGAAGTAAAATCATAGAATCACAGAATCATAGAATCGTTTGCATTGGAAGGGACCTTAAACATCATCTAATTCCAACCCCCTGTGAGTCAGGGACACACTCCAGTAGACCAGGTGGCTCAAAGCCCCATCCAACCTGGCCTTGAACACTTCCAGGGATGGGGCATCCACAGCTTCTCTCGGCAACCTGTTCCAGTGCCTCACCACCCTCTGAGTGAAGAATTTCTTCCTAACATTGAATCTAAATCTTCCCTCTTTTAGTTTAAAGCCATTCCTCCCTTGTCCTATCACTACACTCCATGACAAAGAGTCCCTCCCCATCTTTCCTGCAGATACTGGAAGGCCACAATAAGGTCTCCCTGGAGCCTTCTCTTCTCTAGGCTGAACAACCCCAAATCTATCAGCTTATCCTTATAGGAGAGAGAGGTGCTTCAGCCCTTTGATCATCCTCATTGCCTTCCTCTGGACTGGCTCTAATATGTCCACGTCCTTCTTGTGCTGGGCGCCCCAGAGCTGAATGCAGTACTCCAGGTGGGGTATCACATGAGCAGAGTAGAGGGGGAGCTTTACGTCCCTCGACCTGCTGTCATGCTTCTTTTGATACAGCCCAGGATATGGTAGGTTGCAATTACATAATTTGTTCCTTAAAAGCACACATTCAACAATTCAAGGCCTCCACTCCCTTACTTCTTCCCCCCTCTTTGTTTGCACACTGCTAGTATGTATCATTCACTACACCTCTGATTCTTCTGGCTACCTTATGGAGCAAAACCCTTGGCTATATATAGACAAGACTACATACAGACAAGCAGCTGCAACATTGTTCTTTACAGCTGGGCACTACACTTGAGCATTAACTTTGATTATTTCCTCTAGTTTCTTACTTGCCATAATTGAGAGAATTGTGCCTCACTGGATGGATTTCCTGCTGCTTTGTGAGGTCCAGTAACTGTACATACAAAAACAATGAAAAAAACGCACACAGGTTATATAGTCAGGAATTGCATAAAATTTCTCATTCTGTTAGGCAGGCAGATAAAGGTGTAATGCAAGGTGCAGTTGTATGGAAGGAGGAACCAGGGTATACTGTAAATATATATACTGTAAATGCTGTTCTTCCTCAGAAGATCTAATGATCTTCCTAAGCAGATCTAATGATTATGTGGAGGTACATAAAGACAAGATGCAGCTTCTGGGGACATCCCTCTGCCTGCACTTTGCTTTTGACTAGCTCTGAGTTGCTCCCTCTGGATGTTTTGAGTCATTCTGCCTTCCTGCAAGGGCTGTACATGAAGCCCAGGGACCTAATTTAGGAAAGATGGACTACCTACTGCTGGTATCTACTTTTAGATGTTGCGAGGTATCTACATTTAGCTACAGAATTTAGAGGCAAAAACCTATTTTCATACATGATGAAGACACTTAGGCATTTCAGAAATGCTGGTGCACTACTAGCATGGTGGTTTGTTGCTCTCCAGTTCCTCCTGCTCTCATCCAGTGTATCATTTAGGAGTCCATGTCCAACTCCTTCCCCAGTCTAACAGTAGCAATGAGCCTCTGAAGAGGCACAGCACTACAATTACAGCTAGAAGGACACAGCATGAACATGAAGGGGTACAAGGCACAAGGGTCTGAACTGTTTCTGATAGTAGCAGCACTAACATTCCCACTGCACCTCCTCAGGGAGTTAACAGCTCCTGGCAGTGCTTGTGTTTGGCAAAAGGGACACATGAGCAAGCCTGGGAGACCAACTTGATTCACCCCTGATGTTGATGTGTCATCAACTGGCAACCACCAGCCTAGAGAGAGATTTTTCAGTGCCTGGATACCACAGTACACTCTGTGTACTTCAATAGTAAGTGCTTACAGATTTTACTAGATTCAGGTACTGACACAATCTCAACCACAGAATCATCTAGGTTGGAAGAGACCTCCAAGATCACCGAGTCCAACCTCTGACCTAACACTAACAAGTCCTCCACTAAACCATATCACTAAGCTCTACATCTAAACATCTTTTAAAGATCTCCAGGCATGGTGACTCAACCACTTCCCTGGGCAGCCTATTCCAATGCCTAACAACCCGTTCAGTAAAGAAGTTCTTTCTAATATCCAACCTAAACTCCCCTGGCGCAGCTTTGGCCCATTCCCCCTCGTCCTATCACCGGGAACGTGGGAGAATAGACCAACTGCCACATCGCTACAGCCTCCTTTAAGGTACCTGTAGAGAGCGATAAGGTCACCTCTGAGCCTCCTGTTCTCCAGGCTGAACCACCCCAGCTCCTTCAGACGCTCCTCCTAAGACTTGTTTTCCAGACCCCTCACCAACCTTGCTGCCCTTCTCTGGACTCGCTCAAGCACCTCCATGTCCTTCTTGTAGCGAGGGGCCCAAAACTGAACACAGTACTCAAAGTGCGGCCTCACCAGAGCGGAGTTCAGGGGGACAATCACTTCCCTGGACCTGCTGGCCACGCTGTTTCTGATACAAGCCAGGATGCCTTCTTGGCCACCTGAGCACACTGCTGGCTCATATTCAGCCAACTATCAACCAATACTCCCAGGTCCTTCTCTGACAGGCAGCTTTCTAACCACTCATCTCCCAGCCTGTAGCTCTGTTTGGGGTTGCTGTGCCCCAGGTGCAGGACCCGGCACTTGGCCTTGTTGAACTTCATACCATTGGCCTCAGCCCATCGGTCCAGCCTATCCAGATCCTCCTGCAGAGCCTTCCTACCCTCGAGCAGATCGACACACGCACCTAACTTGGTGTCATCTGCAAACTTACTGAGGGTGCACTCGATCCCTTCATCCAGATCATTGATAAAGATTTTGAAGAGAACTGACCCTAATACCGAGTCCTGGGGGACTCCACCAGTGGCTGGCTTCCAACTGGATTTAACTCCATTCACCACGACTCTTTGGGCCCAGCTACCCAGACAGTTTTTAACCCAACGAAGCATATGCCAGTCCAAGCCATGAGCAGTCAGTTTCTTCAGAACGCTGTGGGAAATGGTGTCAAAAGCTTTACTGAAGTCAAGGTAGACCACATCAACAGCCTTTCCCTTGTCCACTAAGTGTGTCACTTTGTCATAGAAGGAAATCAGGTTTGTCAAGCAGGACCTGCCCTTCATAAACCCATGCTGACTGGGTCTGATTGCCTGGTTGGCCTGCAAGGGCCACATGATGACACTCAAGATAATCTGCTCCATGAGTTCCCTGGCACCGAAGTCAGACTGACAGGCCTATAGTTTCCCAGTTCCACCTTCTGGCCCCTCTTGTAGATGGGCATCACGTTTGCTAGCCACCAGTGGACTGGGACCTCCTAGTATGTGTACTGTATCTCAGTACATGCTCAGTTTTAATACGTTAATCTCACTGTATTAAAGATGATGTGCCAAGAACTCCATAACTGGCACATGTGCATTGCTACTGTTGGTTTAAATTTTAAGAAAAAAGCTAAGTACATATTTTGCCTCATTTTTTCTTGGAAATGAGGAATATGCTAGAAACTATGTCCCAGTGGTATTTCAGGAGAAATATATATCTAATTAAGAAGCTTTCCTATGATTTAGAGGAAATATTTTAATAATACTCTCTCCATGCGCATTATTAAGACACAGAATATTAGGGAGATTTCAAAGAAGAACTATTAAATTAACTGTTATGTTGTTATACAAAGAATAACTGAAGTTGAAGTAGATTATTTCAGGTCTCTTTCAACCTAAACAATTCTGTGTCACAACTGCATCAGTTGACAAGAGAAGACCAACCAGTATCATCTACCTGGACTGGACCTCTTCAAGGCCCTTGACATAGTCTCACAAGACATCCTCATCTCCAACTTGGAGAGATATGGATCTGATGGGTGGACCATTCAGTGGATAAGGAATTGGCTTGAAGGTTGCACCCAGAGAGTGGTGGTCAATGGCTCCATGTCCAGGTGGAGGCCAGTGACGAGTGGTGTCCCTCACGGGTCTGTCCTGGCACCAGTACTGTTTAATACCTTTATCAATTACATAGACAGTGGGATTGAGTGCACCCTCAGCAAGTTTGCAGATGACACCAAGCTGAGAGGTGGGGTTGATACAACAGAAGGAAGGGATCTCATCGAAAGGGACCTGGACAAGCTTGAGAAGTGGTCCTACATGAACCTAATGAGGTTCAACAAGTCTAAGTGCAAGGTGCTGCACTTGGGCCAGGGCAATCCCAGACATGTGGACTGTCTGGGTGAAGAACTCATTGAGAGCAGCCCTGCAGAGAAGGACTTGGGATTCTGGTGGATGAAAAGCTCGACATGAGCCTGCAGTGTGCACTTGCAGCCCAGAAGGCCAACTGTATCCTGGGCTGCATCAACAGGAGTCGTCAGCAGGTTGAGGGAGCTGATTGTCGTCCTCTGCTCTGCCTTTTTGAGGCCCCATTTGGAGTGCCGCAACCAGGTCTGGGGCCCCAGCACAAAAAGGATGTGGATCTGTTAAAACAGGTCCAGAGGAGGGCCACAAAGATGATCAAGGGGCTGGAGCACCTCTCCTATGAAGAAAGTCTGAGAGAGCTGGAGCTGTTCAGCCTGGAGAAGAGAAGGTTCCAGGATGACTTCATTGTAGCTTTTCGATACTGAAAGGGGGCTTATGAAAAAGACAGAAGGCAACTTTTTGCTCAGTCAGATAATGACAGAACAAGAGGGAATGGTTTTAAGCTAAAAGAGGATAGATTTAAATTAGAGGTTAGGAGGAAATTTTTCACTCAGAGGGGTGGTGAGGCATGGAAACAGGTTGCCCAGAGAGGTTGTGGATGCTCCATCCCTGGAAAGGTTCAAGGCCAGGTTGGATGGGGCTTTGAGCAACCTGGTCTAGTGAGAGGTGTCCCTGCCCATAGCAGGGGGGTTGGAACTAGATGATCTTCAAGGTCTCTTTCTACCCGAGCCATTCAATGATTCTATGTTATACAGAGAGGTTGTGCTTATCTGCCTTTTTACTGATATTACCACAGTTGTCTCACATTTTGGACAATAACCTTCATTTTCTTACCCTCTGTCAAAGATATCCCCTGCAAATTCAACAGCAGAGTAACAATATGATATCAGAACAGTAGTATGTCATATTACACGTTAGCAAAACCAAAATGTGGTCATAAACTCTTTTTCCCCTTACAGTTAGATCCACAGAAAACATGAAGAATGTATAGAGGAGTTACTGCAGTATATGATGGGTAATACAGCTCAGGAACTATACAGATCATAGAATCTATGATTCTATGATTCTAACTATACAGATCAAAATTTGGGAGCTAGGCACAGTTCCCACTTAGGAACAGGCTGACTGTGATAAGTGAAGGACAGAATGTTTCACATCACTTTAATAACATACATCCCCACCCTTTCAAGAGCAGCTGGAAAAATCTGCCTCCGGATTTATTTGGCAAGAACTATGAATCAAAGCAAACCAGAAAGGGGAGCAGGATCTGATCTCAGAGGAGATGAGCTCACTCATGTTCCAAAGCATACAAAAATCAGGAGAGAATGTGTACACTTATTTTTTTTTATTATAACTTCATTGGGGCTAATGAAGATATAGTGCACAAAGCTGATGAATGAGGAGAATCAGACCTTCTGTATACAAGCATATAAATTAGAGGTGGAAAATATATCCCATACAGATCATATTTTTTCTTTAAATGATGGTTTCAAAACTATTCAGTGCCAAATCTGTATTGTACTGACTTAAACGTTCCCAGGAACTTCCCACTTCACATTTACAGTTCCTTTGCAGATAGCCTAAATTCAGCCAACTCTTAGTAAATTCTGCCTTTGCTTTATAACCACACCTGAACCTTCTTCCGTAAGTCCATCCTGTTTGCATAACACTGTCTGTATGGCTCTGTCACAGAAGCAGATGAATTGGATGGGAGCAGCCAGACAAGGCACAAGAGAACTTGTAACTAGCAGCAACTTGTTTAACCTCTACTTTACATCCTGTTCTTTTCACATTCCACAGGGTGCAGCTATTCAGTAGGAAGGTTCAACAAGAATTAATACTTCCAGCAGCCAATTCATTGGATCACTGACTTTCACCAGGAACATGAGAACAGCAGATCAAAACCAATAGCAAAACCCTGATAATAAGTAAAAGAATAATTGTAAACACTGAAGCAGAGATTATTTTTACTGCCTAGAATGATCATGATCACAATTTGGATAATTCAGGAGGGCCTGACTAATCTGACAAAAGTGAAAATCACAAGTATCACTCAATAGAAATCACAGTATTGCAAAATCAGCTATGAATTCCATATTTAAAGACTTATGACCAAGAATGTATTGGCAACATCAGGAATACTGTCATTAACTAAAAGTGCTCATTTAAGATCGAAGCCTCCATTCTGCACTCAGGGTTTTAGACACCTGCGAAACTATTGATAGGAGGAAGTTGTACCTCATGTCTAATTTAATACAAATTTTATACCATTTTGATTTTTTCTCTCACTCGTATTCTATTGCCACCTCCATAACTCTCTCAACCACTGATTCCTTCCCTTTCAATGCCATTTAGCAAACCAAACCAAACCAAACAACAAAAAACTACTTCCATCACATTGGATCATCACTAGTCTCCTGGTCTTTCACCAACATCCTTCCAATCCCCTTTATAATAATTCAAGACGTGTAATGCAGCACAACAGTTTACCTACTAGCAGTGTTTAAAATATATGAATGATTACATAGAATGACAACTTTGTTTTCTATTATTTGTGTAAGCCTGGATCAGAGAAAAAAGAAAGAAAAAAAAAAAAAAAAGAAGAGAGGATTATGTGAGAATCAGGATTAAAAATCTTGCATTATTACTATGAATTTTTGTTTCCACTCAGAGAACCCACAATTAGCAGGTCCCCCAGTCAATAAACCTTAGAGTCTCCTTCAGCCATCAAGGAGACAGACCAACACACCTCAGAAATCTTTGGACAATCTTTGGCAACAACAGTAGTAGGTGGTCAAGAATATGCTGGCTGTGTCACAGAAGTTATGATTTTTTAACATTAGGGCTGAATAACAACAGCAGCTCCTCCTGTTAGAGGAAGATGGGAGGTGCAATGCACTGAATATGAGGTTCCAAGCTGCAAAAGTAAGTGGGATCCACCTGCTTTTCTCTTCTGAACAGCCTATGCAGGCAAAATCAGGAAAGAAGCAACTTCTTGACGCAACAATCGAATACGTAATGGAGACTGAGCAACCCAAGCTGGTACTGCAACTCTCCCACTCCTTAGAGGAAGGTTTGGTTTAAGGTGCAGGAAGTCAGATTTTCCTGCACTGCTTCAAGATCGTATTTGTACTGTTCTTCATAAGGAGCACAGAAAAAGAAGGAGGATTTGGTTGGTTATATACCATCTAGCCCTGATCAATTGCTGCCTATTGTTATCTAATTTTAATACAGTGAAGCACTATAGCATTTTGAACTATTGGTAAGTTAATGCCTCTGACTTCTGAGTTCTACAATTTTCTTACCTTTGGATGTGCTGGCTGCATTCCTTTTCCTGATTTAACTATGTTGGGGAAGATGACAGATCTGCCTTTTCTTACATTTTCTGACTTGTAGGTAACTTTGTTCCTATGAAATGGTGACAGAGAAACTGAATCAGCCAGACCACACTCATAAATCACATCATATTTCTACCCAGGTAGAGGTAGAATTATTATGCTTCAGAAAATTATACCAAATATTTGGAAAATAATTATATTTTAAAGTTATAACTGAATGAAACAATTTAGGAAATACCTACAATTAATAATATAATTAACCTATGAAAAAATATTAGACTAAGATTGTATTCTTGATATACTTTGATGAAAGGTAAGATGATTAATGCTTATTAAATTTGTATTTGTTTTTCTATTCTAGACATTCTGGATTTAAAAGAGATAGTTGTACAATATAACCTTAGAATGCCTGCTAGCTGCTGTTTTTTTTTTTTTTTTTCCTGTTCAGTAAAACCTATTAGGCATTTAAAGGGCTGCACTACATGTTAGGGAACCAATACTGTACTGTAACGTAATATTTTATTTATTAAGTGATAAGAGTGTTGTGTTTTTTTGTTTTGTTTTTAATAAAACACTTCTTTTCAAAGAATTATAGACATCAAATGCAGAAAAGACTTATTGATCATCACCAAGTCAGTGCATTCATGTTTACTATGGGAATTACATTAGAATCCCACTTTGCTAAGACTCCAGTCTGGAAAAATCAAATTGTAGGCTGTTGATAACTGAAGGATGCCAGTCACTGCCAATGCAAGTATGATGTATTTATCTGAACATTCTCATGCTTGTTGTGTCTTCTACTGAAACAGTACAGTCAAAAAATCTACAGCAGATCTGAAGAACACTGGCAACAATTACCTCATGGTCTCACAGACCATCTAGTTGTATCCCTTTTTAAAAATTTATTGTAATGCATTATTTTCATTCACATCCTCTGATGTTCACGTTCCGTGACTGTTTAGTAAGTTTATGCTTAGGAAATAAACATGTTAACCCTATTGTAGTAAAATAATAACGTACTGCCCTCTAATGTTGATTTCCTGTATGCTGTTACAAACTTCTGTTTGTATGCTAAGGAACATGTACTTATCTCTTAAAGTTTCTTCTGAAATGGGATTTAAACAATTTTTCTAAAATCCTTCAAAATTAGCTCTCAGCTGTTCATGAAAGGAAAGAGAAAGATAATCTGTTATCTTTGGTTCTGCTTTATAAGATGCTTTATGCAGATAAATATAATCCGTCCTTCATGTTTGATCAGTTCTATTGCCTTATATTCAGATGGTTTCTTTGTTCTTAAGAGTCTAGGAATTTTTAATGACACCATAAATATGATTACCTTGGCCCCAAGGACTACAGTTATGGAAAAGAGGTTGGGTAATTGAGATACCTGGATGCTATGTAGAGAGAATTTTAAATATACTAAGGAAGATGTCAATTCTGTAGACTGCCAGTTAGTCAAGCTTGTAAATTTTGTCATGGTATTATTCAGTTAAGCTAGAAAAAACTAATCTTTAGCTTTTAAAAAATTAGACTCATATCCAAAACTAATTAAAGAAAAAACAGGGAGAAAAAAAAAAAGCAAAGAAAATAAAATTTCAGATTTTCATTATCCCATTAAACAAAAGTGTGGGAAAAAAACGTGCCCTAAGTCTTTGTTTAAAATGTACACACGCATCCTGAATATTGGGTGTATGAGGACTGGAGAGATTCAGCACAGCAGAAAATAATCTTTATCTAAAGATTATCTAATCTTTAGATAAAGATAATCTAAAGATTATCTTTATCTAAAGATTTATCTAATCTTTATCTAAATAAGATCTGTTGTTTTTTTTTTGACAGCTTCTCACTTCCTCTCACAAGAACGATGTCACACATGAGTGGAGACAGACCAACAGTTCTTTGAAACTGTGGGACAAACTGTTTTATAATGCAAAGAGCAGTTTCCTGCATAGAGGATCACAGGAAGTGGTAACATTGGTTTTTCATCTTTGTGGTTTGTACTGATATACTTGATAAAAGAAAGCTGAGATGATAGAATTGATCAAATATGAAAGACAGGTGATATTTAACTGCTTAGAGATAGGGCATCTTCTAAGTTACACTCAAAGCCCCTGCCCAAAATTCAAGAGCAGTTTAACCAACAGCAACCTTTAGAATTGCATGGAATTCTTGGTATAATTGGTCTCAGGAAATGGTATTTTGGCATTTTTGTTCCTGTTACAAAAATAACGAGAAGAGTTATTTCCCTATTATATTCCATGGCTCACCCACCCTTCTGGTTGATATACTCAAAAGACAGAGCATTTCACACATTATCTAAGTATAGCCAATACAGCCATGGCAGAATGAGGACTGAGTTTCAGAAGTGTATCATATAATGAATTATCCACCAGTTGAGAGCTTTTCTGAATCAATAGACATATAAAAAAGTCCAGTGCAGGGCTGAGTCTAAGCATAGAAACAAACCCCTAAACACATTATTTTCAAGAAATTCTCAGTAGAAAAATATTTTCTCATAAGCATCTCCAAAACTACACAACTTTTATCACAAAGATTACTCATATAAACTATTCCTTTAATTTGCTATTCCTCAGTTCATTTTATCTAACCCCAACATCCTCAATTATAATTGTATACAATTACTTTTTTATTTATATTTTTCTTAATGCTGTTTATTGTTTTATATCATGAAATTATTCATCTTTGTACACAGATTAGAAAATCACTATGAGGAAAAATGTTCTCAAAACCATTTAAAGTGTTTTAAGGAAGACGTTATTCTTCCGAATCAAAACCACTAAGTCCTTTTCTGTACTGTGGTATTTCAACACCATAGAAATAATTACCTATGACCACATTACATCAGCTGTTCTTTTTATGCCACAAATTCAAATTCATTGCAAAATCCAGGCCTCACACACACAGTGAAGATTACTTTAGCACATTGTTAATCTCATTATAGAGAGCAAAACTCCTACAGGAAACAGATGAAAGTTCTTTACAGATTACAAATGTAGAATACTTAACAGAGCTCTTGAGCCCAGATAAGTCAGTGAACATAGATGAGGAACCTAGATCTAAGAGCTCTGTTTTCATTATGATGCTGGAGTTTCCAAACACCCATGAACAACAAGCCTGTTCAGCATCTCCTGAAATCCTGTGTTCATCCACATCAGGAAGGCTGAGCCCTGCTCCAAAGCATCAGTGTTAATTGCCATGTTGTTGTCAACAGATCTTAACACTGGAAGACTTGTCTTCCATGTGAACCAACAAAGTCTAAAAACAGTATTTACAGGACTCAAAAGTTTGAGGCTCAACGCATGAGTGGGTGCAATAGTTGTACCCAAACACACATATTTATACCACCAATCAGCAGTACTTTAACTTCTGCTTTGTAGGTTTATGCTGGTCTTACTTGTCTGGCAATTTCCTCCTCTTTTTTTCTGGCATTATCTCTACTCTCAAAGAGAGTAGGAAGTGAGAAATGCACTGATGACATAGAAGGTCTGTAAGTACATAAACATGCTTTATAAATATTCAAAGTAATTTCACACTTTTATGCCCCTGAATTTTAAGCATTTTTAACTTTTTTAATGCTTGTTTCAGTATAAGCTTATTTATCAGTCTTGGAGCATAGTGTCTCCAGGCTGCCAGAATTCTGAAGTGTGTCTGTGATGCAGCCCTGTTCTGCATGACCAACCTGCATTCCTGTGGTCATAGCAACTGAACCGCACATACAGCAACGCAGAGACAGCTTTCACCTATGTTATCATTGATTCCACCTCTAGGAACACAGTACATCTGGAGCTGCCATCAACACTTGAAAGGAACTGTTGTTCTGAAGTAAGAGGTGATCTCTAGATCAGACAGATTATCTACTGAAGTCAGTTGCAACTGGAAGGAGTTGGCAGCAAAGTTTACATCTAAAAATAGTGATCTAATCTTTAACAATCATGTTGTTATTCTGTTACTAATACAGATGCACTTCAGAAAGAGCAAGTATGTGAAAACTGGACTCTGACTTGTTAAGGGATGGATGCACTATCTTTCTGATTGCTTTACAAACTGAAATCATATGCATTCCACATCACATCACCATGCAACCACAGGAGCAATGATGCACAGAGATTTCTGTGTAGTGCTGTTTAATATTTGGAGCAGTAAGAAAACTGTAAATTAAATTACTTTTCAGAGGAAAAAAAAAAAAGCAAGTTTCCCAAGACTGAAACTAGCTGTAATAACACAACTCCTGTTACTAACAGGAAAACAAACAAACAAACAAATAAATAAATACTAGTTATTGTAACAATTACAGCTGTCCAAATCAATGTAGCCACTTCTGACCATGCTCTTTAATAACTCAGGACAGAAAAGAACAAGTCTTTTATGTAAATAATCCCTACCTATTGGCAAGACCTGTTTTCTTCAGGTTGTGTACAGAGTAGCCTGGAAACATAACCAGGAACATTTAACTTTTACCTTGAAAAGGCACTTTTTTTCCTCTAATTGTCTATATGGAACTTTCATTCAGTGAGAAAAAAAAAAAAAAAAAAAAGCATAGAAACAACTGCAAAATCCTCATGAACTGGAAACACATACAAACCTAAGGAGGGTCCCTTAGTGGCAGACTGCTATGTCATTTCTGAAACTATGAAAATGCCAACACTCAGACCTGCGCAACACAAGTCTCAACTGTATGTTTCATGGGAAAAAAAAAAAAAAAAAAAAAAAAAGATGAATGGAAGGTCAGTGAAACCTGGGATTCCTAAATCTACTAATTGCAGGAATATCTTCCAAAAGCATAGCATTGAGGAAATATTTTCCATTGTTATGTACATTTCCCTGTATAGCAGGAAAAAATATAACATCATGAGATCTTAATTTATCCTTAAAAAAAAACAAACAAACATAAAAGCAAAACAACTCATGACAGTTTAATTTCAATAGAAAGAAACCTGATGACTGTGATGCAGTGAGTGACCATACAGATGTTCTTTTGCATGTCCATTTCTTTCTTCTATAAAGAAAATGACTGAAGCATGAACGGAGGGTATCAGATTGGGATGCTGCATTGAACCACCCTGAGGCCCAGGGCTCCCCACACCTCCTGTTCCGCTGCAGCTGCTTATTCACCATACATCTCAGAAGAGGGCTTGTTAAATAAGCACAAAAAGTCAATCAAGGAGAGGAATAACACAACATCCACTTCCTAGTTGTCACAAGCATTATTCTTAGATACCTACCTTTTCCTGTGCGTACTTCTTTTTCAACTTTGGAAGCAGTCTCAAGCTCATCTGCTGACAATCTGCGGTAAAGTTCTATTTTTCTGATGCACCATTTTAGCAAGCTAAGACAACTCAGAAATGAGGCAGACAGGCACGAGAGACATCAGGCATATGCCATCCCAAAACTCCCTTAGTCCAGTTCACCAGGCCCTACCTCACTCAAAGCTAAGTGATTCTACGCCAGCAGTCAGGCATCCAAAATCTGGATAAAGTGCAATTATAAGTCACAACAACGAGTTTCCTTGTTTCTGAGAAACACACTTTGATCCACAGATTCTTTATAAGTCTTTCCATACGGCAACGTGCCTATTATTTTTCATATGTATTTGTTAGAATCTTGTTTTAATAATTTAAATACTATACAGTTAAAAATTAGTATCATACCATACTTTTATTCTAAGCAACACCATGCTTTTACCTGCATAATTACTCTGAACAATAGGCCCATATATTCTTTTAACACTATCATGTATGTTAAGCAACCAGGAATCTTCAGTTATGTGAATACAACTCACTCGTTCATGACCAAATCCTTTAAGTAATACAGGACCAAAAGCATCTACTGTGGCATCTGGCATAACCAATATGCTTACACTGGAAATTATTTACATTTGTGGACTAATTATATCTAAAAGCTCCATCTTATGACAAAGTAACCGTCACTTCAAGTTTTATAAAATTCAATAAATACGCAGGATATCAGTCTTCACCAAAGATCAAGGAGCCCAAAGCAAAAACCTTATTGTCTGAGTCTGAGCAATGCTATTGACTTCCAGTAAATTATTCACATGCAAAAATATTTGCAGAACTGTAGCCAAAATTTGGAAATGAACTTCAAAATTAATTAATGAATTATTAAGATTAGATTATATATTTTATTTTACTTTTTTTAAATACAACATTCTAAATACCATTCATATCTATATTACATTGTTTTAAAAAAATGAATAGAAACACATAAGTTATGCAAACACTAACAGATTTTGAGAGTGAAGAGAAACTTTCCAAGAACGGAGGGGTAAAAGTGATGTTTCTTTCCATAAACATTTTTTAAACTGTAACTTTCACTTGTGTTAAGAATCCATTTGAGATTAAAAAAAATCCGTAATTGACATAGTATTTCTGACTATTTTAATGCCACGTTCAGATATCAGAGAATGACAATTATTATAAACCCCTATCTCAGGGTATAACCCATAAAAGAACTGGTGACCAGATGTCACCTTGATTAAATAATATTATTATTCAATAGCACTTAGGGATGCCTAGCATTTTACAGAATAAAAACTCTGTAGTATTAGAAATGTACATAACAATTGTCTTGCAAAAAAAATGATGCCACGAAGCTTTTGCTGCCTGCTGGTTTTCTACTCTCTACTTATAAGCAAAACACTTTCCAAAGTCTTTTCTGAACACAGTCCTTCACATGATACCTTGTCAATGACCAATTAACTGCTGGTAGCGCTGGGATGCAGTGGTTTGACTCTTGCTAGTCTGGAGAGGCCAAGTCTAAGACCATGAGTAGGTGACTTAACTGAAGCATATTTCCCAATGTTATTAGTGCTTCCCGATGCAGCTGAAAATAATTTTAAAACGAAAAGAAAGTGTAAGCAGTTTTAAGAAAAAAAAATCCTAACTTCCGTATTTTTATAGCATTCAGAGCAGAACAAAAAAGTATTCTAAAGACATTGCAATAAAGATCAGAACAACATACCATAAAAGCACATGAAAATCAGTATACTTGCAGGGAATCAATCTATTTGGGAGCCAGTACAGCAGGTATGGCACACAGTTTTAAGTAACAAGCAACACGGAGGAACACCACCACGTGGCACTGGACAAGCACAAAAACATCGTTCCTGGTCTACTGTGCATTTTCAGGTGCTCCACAGACAGTCACAGAATGGAACACAAAATCAAGTGACAAAAGAAGGCTTGAGAGAAAGGAGTCAAGCAGAAAATAAATGTGTGCATTAAAGGAGAGTAAATATTAAGGAAAACCAAAGTAACAGTCAGGAGACAGCAGCAGCAGCTTAAACATTCTGACAACCTAAAGCTTCTAAGTATTTGCTTTACTAAAGCAGTTAAAACACTGCAGCACATTTCTATTATTATTTGTTTAGAATATATAACAATGCAGCACATACCAGAGATAAAGAAAGCTCTTAATAAGAGAGAAGAGGCCACAAGACAATCTCTTGATTAAGATCTGTTTCACACTCTGGAAAATATTTCATTATCCTTCCCACATAAAGGAGTTAAGGATAATGCTGTAAGAGGAAAAGAAGCACGAAGATAGCTTTTTGTTTTGTTTTCTTTTTTAACCTAGGGTTAAAAGAATATCTTGCATTTTAAGAGGGCGTTAGTTGTTCCAAAATGTTGTTTGTTTGTTTGTCTGCTTTTAGTAGAGAATTCCAGAAACTTAAGACAACCAACGTATCTGTTTATAGTTACAATCTTAAGCATACCTGGTGGTATCCATTTAGGCTTCTTCTCCGTTACAGGACTTGATGCATGTAAAGGCCTTCCAATTGGTTCTGAAGAACTGGACATCTGTGTTGACTCAGATTTTAGTTCCGTTATCAGTGAAGGAGAAACTACAGGCGATACTTACAAAAATATAAGCAGCCTTAGAATAATACTTTTACAGAGAAGTTATCACACTGTATAAAATGATAGATCCTTTTACAGCAAGACCTCTCTGAACTGAGTGAAATAAATATGTATGTTAATAATGCCTTATCTTCCAAACAGCAATATATATTTAAACAGTCAGTCCTGTTACATGCTGGAATTTCAATATTAGTTTGTAAATAAGCACCACAAGAATTTCTTGTTAAAGATGTTCCAGATGCGAAATTGCTAAAAGCTAAGATTCTTCTGTCAGCTAGTCAAAGCAAACCATTCCTTGTCATAAATAAAACTAAAGATAAACTAAATTATGTATTGTAAACTCAGTATTGAAATTAAAAGACATTATCAAGTCACACAGAAGATGAACACAAGGGTAAGAATTTTCTTAAGCTATTTAGGTGAATGTAAATTGTGTTAGCAATACAGTGAACAACTTAAGTCTGAAAAAGTTGCAGATTTAACACTTTCACCCAACAGTTATTGGCACTAGCATTGTTTAGCTACCCTTGAATTAAAGATTCATATATGTAAATGCAAGAATACACCCTGATATTATATACATATATATATATTTTTTAATCCTCAGATCACTCAATATTATTTAACCTTTTCTTAAAAGGTAGTTTTAAAAAGAAAAATTATTTTTATAGTAAGCAATGTTTGTTTACTATAAAGCCTTTTTTATTTCAGAATATTTTTCTCATCACCATTTCCCTTTTACTCTGCATATAGCCTTCTTCACCATAATTCTGAAGTCAGTTTATCAGCTAATCTTATTTGTTCCTTCAGGTCTTTTAAAATATTTGTTTTTAAGTAAGAAAAATGATGATAAGCACCAAACAAAAAACACTGTCAGACGTACAGACGTTGTTCCTCGTATACAAAAGGAACTTTCATTATAAAGGAGTTTATTTCAAATTCCTAGTAGAAACTTACCTGTAGTATTGTTCTTGGATGTGGAAGTCTTCTTTTCTTTTTCAGCCTGCCTCTTTTGTTTGGTTTCTTTTTTATTTACTTTGGCTTTCTTCTTTTCCATAGCAAAGTCTTCATCATCCCCTTCATTATAATCTGAGTCTTCTTCTGATTCCTTATCTATAGCAAGGAAAAGGGATTTCATCTCTTTACAGAAAATATAATTTATTATTACTCCAGGATCTTCTAATCTCACTCTGAATGTAAAGAACCAGTGTATCTTAAGCACAGTTTTGCACATATTTATATGATGAACTGAGAAAGAAATAGCTGTCACATTCTGTATTTACAGATTTCTCTCTCTGTTTTTTTTAGTAACTCAACACACCCTGGCATAAACTTCAAATAATAATGCTTTAAACAGTTTTTTAATTATCAATTAAAAATATCCCACATGTGCAAGATGAAAGAGTTAAAATTATTTGACAGAACAACGAATTTTTACATATTCTTGCTCTACAGTGGAATCATAGAATCATTAAGGTTGGAAAAGACCTCCAAGATCATCTGGTCCAATCATCCCCGCTACCAATGTCACCCAATAAAGCATGCCCCTAAGCACCAGGTCCAACCTTTCCTTAAACGCCCCCAGGAACAGTGACTCCACCAGCTCCCTGGGCAACCTGTTCCAAGAAATGTCTCATAATTTCCAACCTAACCCCCACCCCCAGCACAATTGGAGGCCATTCCTTCTAGTCCTACCACTAGTCCTACCTGTGAGAAGAGGCCAACCCCCAGCTCCCCACAACTTCCTTTCAGGTAGTTGTAGAGAGCCATATGGAAATTTGGAAAAAAATAGAAATATGAAGATAGGGAAAAAATGGAAAAATACTTTGTCAAAAACCAGCTGCAAAAGTTTTATAGGTTTACTATTTAAGAAAATAACAGACACTGGCAAGTCTTAGAAATAACTTTCTGACAACAATATATAGACTATCCCCCAGATATTTTATTTCACTGATAATTTAAAAGTATTTTCCAATAAGGTTTGCAGTAAAGGACAAAAGATTGGATAGAGACATGTTAACAACTGGGGGATAAAAGAGAGAGATGTCTATCATGTTTTCTAGGCTTTCAATAATTGGCTCCTACCAGAATCACAGCAATGGGCTAGACTGGCATCCAATCAGACGCAGAAGGTTTTCTGACAGATGAGAATCGGAAGAAGGAAAGAAGGGAGGCTACTTCTTTAATAAGCTTAAACAAAGCCAGTACTGAAAGCACTTAACACCTGACAGTTCTCCAGATTCAGTTTTGATGCAAACCTCAGAATACAACTACAAAAACAAGCACTACAATTAAAATATAATCTTTGGTAAGAAGGGAGGAAAGATACATTAGAAGCAGGACGTACTTCCCTGCATATATAACCTCAGTGTAAGTAATCGCATTAAAAGAACTCCTAAGCAGACAGTTTCTACAGACTACCTGGTACAGACTCTGGCTCAGAGTCAGTAACGTGCTCTCTGTCATCACTGGCAATGGTCAGTGACTTCTTCTCATGTGACAGAGCTTTAGATGCTGCCGTCCTTCGCCTACAGTCACTCCTAGGTATGTCATCATGTAGAACCTGATCAAGACCTAAAAAACAGAAGGTGGTCTAATTAATCCAAATTCACAGTAACTCTGCTCTCTCTCTCTAAGTCAAAAAGGAAGCAGGTTTTGAGTCTTAGGCCCAAGAACTCATTTTCGGTTTTCGAAGTACACTGTTAGAGTAGCAGGTTATCTGTACATGTATTCATGTGGATCTCATTTTATAGAATCACAGAATCATGGAATGGGTTGGGTTGGAAGAGACCTTAAACATCATCTAGTTCCAAGCCCCCTGCCATGGGCAGGGACAGCTCCCACTAGACCAGGTTGCTCAAAGCCCCATCCAGCCTGGCCTTGAAACCTTCTGGGCATGGGGCATCCACAGCTTCTCTGGGCAACCTGTTTCCATGTCTCACCACTCTCAGTAAAAAAATTCTTCATTATATCTACCTTATTATTAAGTCTAGCCTCTTTTAGCTTAAAACCACCAACTCTTGTCCTATCAGTACAATCCCTGAAAAAGAGACGCTTCCCATCTTTTCTGTAGCACCCCTTAAAGTACTGGAAGGCCACTGTAAAGTCTTCCCGAAGCCTTCTCTCCTCACAACAATTCCAACTCCCTCAGCCTTTCTTCACAGGAGAGATGCTCCAGCCCTCTGATCAGCCTCATGGCCCTCCTCCATACTCACTCCAACACATCTTCCTTGTGCTGGGGGCCCAGCACAACACAGCACTCCAGGTGGGGTCTCATGAAAGCAGAGCAGAGGGGAAGAATCACCTCATCTGACCTGCTGGCCATGCTTCTTTTGATGCAATAATGTTGGCTATCTGGTCTGCAAGCACACATTGCCGGCTCATGTTCAGTTTTCATTCGCCAGTATCCCCAGGTCCTTCTCCTCAGGGCTGCTCTCAATCCATTCTCCACCCAGCCTGTATTTGTGCTTGGGATTGCCCCAGCCCAGATGCAGCACCTTCTACTTACTCTTGTTGAACTTCATGAAGTTCAACAGAGGCCCAACTCAAGCCTGTCAAGGTCCCCCTGTATGGCATCTCTCCTCTCCACTGTGCCAACCACACCACACAGCTTGGTGTAACTGGCAAACTTGCTGAGGGTGTACTCAATGCTACTTAACCGACAAAACTTTTCTATCTAGTAATAAAAGTTATCAATATTTATCTGTAGTCAAACTAATGACAGGACAGAAGCACAAAAATAAAATCAGAAATATGAAAAAGTTCCCAGTGGCACAGCATATGTTTTAGTCACATCTACTTGATGCTTTGACATTCTAGACACATTAAGTAGCAGTGTTTTTCCAATTTTAGGACGTTCTAATGAAAAAATGAATGCATACCTCAAAGTTCAGAATATTTTAAAATAAATTAGCTTTTTTCCACATAGGTGAAAAATAAAAATCCATCAGAAATAAATAAGAGAAAAATGTATTTAAATGTAAATTTAAATGTTATTTTTGAAAAGACAGTATGAGAAAAACTTACCTAAAAGTTCACTGTCTACACTGCAGTTGGTAAAAACAGGTCTCCTATTTTCTGTTTCAATATTCTTATCTGTTTTAGGATCCAGAAAATAAAATTTTAAAAAATATTACACATTAATATTTGAAAATGACATTATAAAAAGTGAAGATATTAAGAAGTTAAAATAGCATTTTTATCTGTCTCTAAACAATCTATTTGAAAAATCTAATAGAAAAGTTACTTTTCTTACATTAAAAAAAAAAAATGTAAGACAGGCACAAGCTACAAATTCTCATTTCTTCATGATGACATTTTGAAATAAAACATGACTTTCAAGCTATTTATTTTCAAAATAAATTCAGTCATGTCAAAATTCACTACATATAAATAGTGTTGCATTGAACTGTAAAATAACCTTGTTCTTCTGAATTTTGCACCTCAAGGATATCTGTTGGTTTTTCTTTGACAGATAAGGCTAAGGCAACTTCCAGATCTCTTTGATAGAGTTTGTCATCCAAGGATATTCTGAAAAAACAAACATGCTAAGTAATAATACAATGAAACGAGTATTATATATCTATTTCTGACTTACTAAACGTTGAATTCCAGTGTTTGTAAAGGAATTATTACCATACTATTACTTACTTCCGGAAAAGACTCAGTAAAGTAGAAACTAATATTTAAAGCACACTGTATTTAAAAGCACAATGCTTTTGAAACATTGTATGTGTAAGACCTAATAATTGATATTATCACAGGAAAGGTTAATGACATTTGCAACAACAACAAAAACTACCACAAATATTACTGTTGAAATACAGCTTCTTACTTCATTCAAATACAGTTAACCACATTTCAGCACTTCTCACCTTTTACTAGGTGCCTGCTTTTGTGATGGAGTTAATTCCTTGTGTGTTTTTTTTTGCTTCTCTTTTTTTTCCTTCTTTGGTTCTTTCAGCTGTGTTCTGGATTTTTTGCTTAAAGGTGCAGCTATACATGCAAAGTCTTCATCTATGTAGATAACAACAAATTTTAATTAGGTTTCCTCCACTATATTCTTTCACGTGGCCAAAAAGAAGTCACTCAACCTAATTTCACCATACACTGAAAATACACCAAACATAACCTTCTTGAAATCAATTCTATTAAGAAATAAAAAAATAAAAAAAATTAAAAAAAAACAGGAAAAGTGTAACAATACTGTTCTTAAATGTATTTTTAATGAAAACTTAACAAGACTTCTTTCACATCTGTTTTAATGGTGGTCATTTCAATTTTTATTACCAGTATGGCAATAATGGGTCAAGGTCCCGTTTGTTACCAGAGCTTCAATAACTAGAAGTTTCACCTTTTTATATACCGAACAATAATTTTTATATCAATCATTGTCATTAATCAATTTTAGAGTCTTGAGGTTTTGTGAATTGTTCCCACTAATGACTCCTATTCATTAGAAATGTTCCTGCTTCCCTTTTTCTAGCTTTCTCATATTGCCTTTTAGCAAATACAATATATTTTCTTCAGTTTTCCAATAAAATTAGAAGGCATGGAAACTGCTTTTCTTCCAACTGAAGACACTGGAGTTCACAGTGCAAAATAAGGAAAAATTATAATAGACTTCAGTGCTCTAAATGCCAGAGAACACATATATATGCGATAAATTCTGAGGGGGGAAAACAAACAAACAAACAAAAAAACATGAGGGTCAGAAGAAAAGAGACCTAACTTTTACATTACAAATGGTCACTTAAAAACCAAGAAAAGTCATGCACCACATTTAAACTCATGAAACTAAAGATCTTCATTAACTTGCAGGACTCACAAGGGACTATCAACATTATTTACTTTACCGTCTCCTTCCCATCACTTCACACTATTCAATGCATCTCACAAACAGACAAAGAGCAAGTGGGAAAACAAACAGCAAAAAAAATTCACAACTTAAATCCATGAAAGTAAGGAAACCCAAATTCACTAACGAAAATATGTGACACCAACTGAGGTTTAGAGAAAAGAAGGACTATCATGTAAATAAATAACCTGCAATTTATTTTTCTTATCAGTGAATCTCAAAATCTGACTAAGTTCTTACCCAGAACCCATCAAGGTACAGAGCTGCAAGAGGAATATTAGATCTATGTACAGACAATCCACAACTCCTTTTTTATTCTGACTTACAGTCCTGCAAACTGATCTTTGGGAGGACATGGAACAAGCAATTCTCTCTAAAAACTACGGCAGGGAAATAAACAATTTTCTTGCAATAACACAGTGTATTCACCAGTTCCCTAATAAACTGTTATTATACTCTGGCTTACAGTCATCATATTCCTGTTGAATCAGGACTTTCAACAGTGTGCACATCTTACTTCCACAAAAAACTGTTAACAGCCTCGTCACTGAACTAACTCATTAAGAAAACTCCGTTGATGCTTTGGGTTGTGGCATTAGTGTTTGGCATTTTTGTTATGTACAGGAATACACCACTTACCATCATCTTCACCAAATTCCGAATAATCAACAACTTTCTTGCTCCTGTGGCAAAACCACGCAGAGTTAGTCATTTGGGAGTTAGAATCCTTATTTGCTAATACTCGACGTTGGGTAAGTCAAGATTTTAAGGAAAAAGTAATGCATGTTCAGATGTTTTACTATGAGGTTATTAAGAATCACAGAGTCACAGAAGGGTTTGAGCTCTCTACCTTAAAGCCACCCAGTCCCACTCCCCCTGCAGGGACACCTCCCACTAGACCAGGTTGCCCAGGGCCCCATCCAGCCTGGCCCTGAACACCTCCAGGGATGAGGCACCCACAGCTTCTCTGGGCAACCTGATCCAGGGCCTCACTACCCTTACAGGAAGAAGTCGGGGCCAGCGGGGCCCTGGCCGGGCCCCCTCCGCTGAGGGCGGGTAACTGGCGCTAACGGCCGCCGGCTTTCTAGGAACCGCCGCCACCGCCCCGGGCCCTCACCTCCGCGCCGGCCGCTCTGTGCCCGCGGCCATGACGACACTGCCCGCGCCCCGCCCCGCCCCTCCCCGCCCCGCACAGCACATTCGCCGCAGAGCGGCTGGTCACGAATCTGCGCCTCCAGACGCGAAGCTCGCGCAGCCCGCTCACCCGCGGGTGCCGGCGCGGCGCGGAGGTGGGGCTGGGGCTGGGGCTGGGG
>NC_048893.1:78092877-78156398 GCF_011077185.1 Oxyura jamaicensis | reverse complement strand
GCGGCGGCACGGGGAGCGGCGGCACGGGGAGCGGCGGCACGGGGAGCGGCGGCACGGGGAGCGGCGGCACGGGGAGCGGCGGCACGGGGAGCGGCGGCACGGGGAGCGGCGGCACGGGGAGCGGCGGCACGGGGAGCGGCGGCACGGGGAGCGGCGGCACGGGGAGCGGCGGCACGGGGAGCGGCGGCACGGGGAGCGGCGGCACGGGGAGCGGCGGCACGGGGAGCGGCGGCACGGGGAGCGGAGCTGCCCGGCTTCCTCCCTGCGGCCGGGCGCGGTCCGGCCGCGGCTTAGCTTGGGTTGCCCTGGGGTGTGTGTTGGTGGTGGTAAGCGGTTTGGATTTGGTTTAAATTCACAGAATGGCTGGGGCTGGAAGGGACCTTGCAGACCCCATCGATCCCCCTGCCGGGGGCAGGCACAGCCCGGGGTGCCCCCAGCTCCATCCAGCCTGGCCTCGGGCACCTCCAGGGATGGGGCGTCTACGGCTTCTCTGGGCAGCCTGTGCCACTGCCTCACCACCCTCTGAGTGAAGAATTTCCTCCTAACCTCTAATCTAAATCTCCCCTCTTTTAGTTTAAAGCCATTCCTCTTGTCGTATCACTGCACCCCCTGACGGAGAGTCCCTCCCCAGCTCTCCTGCAGGCCCCCTTTAGGTAATGGAAGGCCCCTATAAGGTCTCCCTGGAGCCTTCTGCAGGCTGGACAACCCCAACTCCCTCAGCCTGCCTTCACAGCAGAGGTGCCCCAGCCCTCTGATCGTCCTTGTGGCTTCCTCTGGACTCGCTCTAACAGGTCCTAGTCTTTCTTTTTCTTACTCTTCCACTCTGCCAGCAGTGGAAGTGGAAAGGAAGAAATAAATTCCTACTGCACAATGAGCTGTTTCAGATTTTGAGATAGGCATGTCATCAGTCACAGTGTTGCAGTTAAAGGTAGCTGTTCATGTGGGTTCCTGCTGTCCTGATTCTGCCTTTAAGTCAAGAATTTTGTATTGTTTCACATGAGAGTAATTATCCTAATTCATACACCAACACACTCAATTACAGTTTGGAAACACTCACTGTTTTGGAAACTAACATTTGTGCTTCAGCTCCTACCAATGCAGTTGTCAAAAATGAGATGACTATTTATGAAAAATGCAGGTTTTAAAGTTTTAAAAACTAGAAAATGTTAATTATTAACAAAACTTGCTTTTTGTTAGCATATTTGTTTATTATTTTACTAGAATTTAACTCATGCAAATTTTATTGCTAATTCAGGAAATCAGCTCTAAGATGAAGCCTAATAAAGGAAACATCTGCGTTAGGGAGAGAGACTATGTGTATGAATTCAATGCTGGAAATCAACATTTAGTGCTTACAGTGCCCCTTAAATTTCCTGTGCAAGAAAATATTAGTCATCTGCATGGACGTCTAATGCTTCTGCACAATCTGCCATGTTTTATAGAAAATGGTAAGACTTGAATTTTTAAATTTTGAATTTTTAGCGTCATATATTCATGCCCATGTATCTTTTACACCACACTTGAAGAAACCAAAAGAAAGGTACTTAGTAGAAATGTTTTAATTTTTGTTTTTAATAGCTAAATGTTTAAGGAAATGGCTATCAGTACTAGAAGGAAAGTGCCTAAGTAATAGGTTTTCAGAAAAATTTGTTTGTATGTTTCCTAGTTGATTGCTGATACTTCCACTTAGATGGTTTTATTGACGGGCCGTTCTCTGTTTGTTATAATAGACCTGAAGCAATCTCTTAGTAAGTTCATAGAAGAGGAAACTATAAAAGATTATGATAGAGAAGCTGAAATGGCTCTGGAAGCAGTGAAATCAGGAAAAGTAGACATAAACCAGCTGGCAGACACGTGGTCTAAAGCTTATAAAGAGGTAAGATTGAGGCTGAAAAAATAATATTCAGAATTTGCTTTGTGTGTGTGTGTGCACGTGTATGCAGACATAATCACTTCTGTGAAGGTACAAAATTACACTGAAATTCATTTTTACAATTCTTATGTTTTTTCCTTTTATTCCAAAGTGATTATTAGGTATTCACCCTGGAACTTATCAGTCACTTTTTTCCTGAACTTATCTCATTACTGGCAAAAATTTAGTAGAGTTTAAAAAAAAAAAAAAAAAAAAGTAAAATAGCTAGTGACTGTCAAACAAAATTAGATCTAAGAGTTATAATACATTAGAATTTAATAAGATTTGCTTTGATCCCATCCAGAACCTCAAAAGTACCAATGAAATCTCCTAAATAAAACTGTCAACAAATCGTATGCCTTGATGAATATGAATAAAATGAAACTAGCTTAATATTTAAGAAGGAAAAATGTGCATTGGGTGAGCACAGGAATGTTTCAAATCATTGAAAGAGTTTACCCTCTTCTGCTCTGAAGGTTACTATGAATAGGTTAGGCAGACTCTAAAAAATTATTTAAGATCTTGCCTCAGTGCAAGGATTATGATTTTATCATTTCTTGACATTTCTTTAATGTTACCATCTAAATTTATCATCTGAACCTGTTGAGAATGAAGGCAGATACAAGGATCATTTCAGTATAGAAGAGCCTGCTGAACTGGCATCTCTGGGTCATTCTTTGTTAATTAAAAATTGTTTTTCTTAAGTCGTTGTTGATCACATTGTAGTGACATCAGAGTTTGGTCCTCCTTTCTAGTAAGATATTTTGTGTTGCACAGCTAATGTTTTGGACCCTATCTAAACTTCATCAAATGCAAATGATATTGTGCAGATTTACTTTTTGACAGCAATTTAAATACTTAAAATACTAAGTGTGAAATTATTCTTCTTTTCACGTTGGTGGTGAAAATTGGTGATTCTTCACTGTTGGCAAAACCATAAGGCTTCTGCTGCTAATTGCTTTGAAAGAGAATATGGGAAGAGAGAAAATGATAAAAGCTAAAGCAGAATACAGACAGCTCAAATTAAGAAGGAGATAATTCATGTATGTTGAAGGACATGCATCAGTGTGAATGCCCAGTTGGTTTTGCCTCCCCATTATGAGGGATCATTATTTTATATTTTATATGGTGACTTTAAAGACATCTCTCTTATGATTTTTAGACAACATTAGAGTATGCAAAACCTGAAGAAACTAGCTGGGATGAAGATTTTGCAGATGTTTATCATGATCTGATACATTCTCCAGCTTCTGAAACACTGTTAAACCTGGAACACAATTATTTTGTTAGCATCTCAGAATTAATAAGTGAGAGAGATGTGGAACTGAAAAAGCTACGGGAAAGGTATTCTGCATTCTTTTCTTCAGTTGTCTTACAAAATACAGGTGCATACAACTTGTATGATAATGCATGTCAATTTGTATTTGTCAATGTAAGCTGTATTTTAGTTCTGTGTTCCCTCTTTAAACTTAATACTTAGTTTATATTGTTAGGGTCAGCTCCTCAGTCACTGAAAATTATAAAAGCAAAGCTCATCTGATTAATACAAGGTTTGATTTAAAAAAAAAAAAAATCAATTCAGATTTCATTTTAATTTCCATTTCTGTTTCGTTTCCATTCCTATCGATGTTTTAAGTGCTAAGGTTATCTAGATAGTGAAGTTTAAGTATGTACCATTTTTTGCCGTTATTGTAATAATTCAAATAAGAAATTGGGAGTTACACAACGTTAAAAGATGAGGAAAAGATCTGAACAAACTTTGATTCAGAAACTCTGGAAAGAATTTTGTAAAAGTCTGTGGTTTCCCTAGTAAGCTTGAAAAGCTGCAACTGGCTGCTTTGTCCACAAGGAGGAGCACATACATTGTGTGTTTTAATTTCTTCCCCCCTCCCTCCCCTCGACCCCCCCCCGGAGTAAAGTAGGTTCAAAAAAATGAATGGACACAAATATATAGTATAGGTACTAGCAACGAACCCTGGCAATGCTTGTGTGAATGCCAAAATATCCTTAGTAGGTATGTTTTCTAAGGGGTAGTAGGGGTAGTACTCTGTTTTTAAGCTCACATTATATACCTGTTTATGTAGGTTCTTTCTAGTGTACTTCCAGAATGAATCTTACATATTTGTTTACATAGTTTCTTTCTAATATTTCTGAATCTTAAATATCTCTAATTTGGGGATAAAAGTTTCAGTGATGTAAGCATAATGGTTTTTGCTTTTTACTGACTCTTCTCAACTACGTATATAGTATATATAGCACTTAGTATTAAAAGCAGTAATCTTGTACAGCTCTAGTACGATAGAGCTGTGTATTGACTTCAGTGGAATTTATTATATCTACTTGCTGTAACTGTGAAAGTTTGTATTTTGATGACAGCTGAGACTATCCCACTTGAGTGAAGATAATGTTCTGTTTACACAGGAGCTGATTTGGAATCCCTGACACTCAAATTTCTTTAGTGGATGTTCATTACTAAGTCTCTGTTATAGTAAATCGATTCATTGCTAAAGATAAGATGAATACAAAAAACAAATGAAGCCAGGGACAGTAAGGAAGACAAAGGAGAGACAAGATATTTGGATGAATTGATGATAGCAAGACAGCCTAGCAATTACAGCTCCCCTTTTTGAATATAGCTTGAGTTGGAAACTCATCTGGCTGTTAAAAATAAGTGTGTTTAGCCTTCTTCCTGGTGGTTACCATGTCTGCATCATTTGTGCTTGGTGGCAAAAAAAAAAAAAAGGCAAGAGATCGAGTAAATCTATTTCAAAATAACAGTTGTTTCTGGATTATGGTATCTAGCCTGGACAAGAGTTAAAAACTTGTATTGGTCTTCTTGTTTTGAACAGGCTTTAGCATCTAGAAATTTTGATATATCTCTTGGACTCTAAAATTCATCCTTAATCAAAAGAAAAAAAAAACAGGACTTGCTTTTTAAAACTAATAGCTATTTTAAATTGAAAATATGTATGTTCTTAGCATAAATGCTGACAGATCTAGTTTGTAATTGCATTCAGTAAAAGAAAAATATACTTCAGGTTCTGGGACTGAAAACTTACTTTTTTTTTTTTTACTTTGTCCAATTACTTTTCCATTATTTTTGGATCAAATTGTTAACTCAAAGGAGCAAAATAAAGAACTCCTCTCTAACATTGGCAACATTAAGTGTCTGACTAAATAGCTGCTGTAAAATGCAGTTCATCCATTGCACTGTCATATACTCCCTACTGGACTTGTCAGAACGCTCCACTTGTAAGGTCCTCTAGATCCCTCCCCCAGTCCATCCTGCGTAAAGGGATGCTTCTGTTGAGAAGAGCTGTTGATTTTTCTGTGTCGTGGTAGAAAAATAGACAAAAAAAAACACAGTAATTGAATTTCAGCCAGGACAGTTCAGATCACATATTAGTTAAAACTCTTCTAATAATAAGGATAGTGAAGTGATCCAGATATTAGAGTATCTAGAGAAACTGTCATCATCTTGTGAACATCTCTGCAGGAAGTCTTGAAATGTATGGAATCTGATTCCAAAAAAAAGCAGAAGGACAAAGTACTTCATGACATATCTTTCAGCTATTTGCTGAATTTTCTACAGAACCATGGAATGGTTTGTGGCCCTCCTCTGGACTATCTCCAACAGGTCCATATCTTTCTTCTGGGGGAAGTCCCAGAGCTAAGCACAGTACTCCAGGTGGGGTTTCATAACAGCAGAGTAGAAGAGGAGAATGGAGAATCACCTCCCTCAGCATGCTGGCCATGCTTCTTTTGATGCAGCCCAGGGTACCGTTGGCTTTCTGGGTTGCAAGGGCACGCTGACAGCACTTCCTTTGCCAGTTTCTTGAAAGTGTTATTTGTAAATCTGCATTTGCTTTCCTTTCAGACAAGGAGCAGAAATGGATAAGGTGATGCAGGAGCTAGGGAAATCTCTGACAGACCAAGATGTAAATTCATTAGCAGCTCAGCATTTTGAATCTCAGCAGGTAATCTAAATTCATTGAACTAGAACACATCACACAAATAATTGCCTTAAAAAGAGAACCCAAAACACTCAAATTATGTCTGTCTTCTTGTTAGGATTTGGAGAACAAATGGACCAATGAATTAAAACAGTCCAGTGCTATCCAGAAGCAGGAGTATCAGGAATGGGTGATAAAACTTCATCAGGACCTTAAGAATCCCAACAACAGCTCAATCAGGTATTTAATTCCATGGTGACATATACTGCTGCCTCTATTAATTCAAAAGACGTGGTTTTATATACTCTTTCTTTCAAAATAGCTATTTAAACAACATAATCCAAGAGAATCAAAGGCAAATAAACCATCATAACTAAATATCTATTTTTTTTCTTTTTAGACCTTTCTTCGTTGTGTAACATTTTACAACATTTCTGTACAAAGAAATGCTCTCATACACTAAATTACAACCTGATCTGTATGGAGCTTCCTCCTGTTTTGCCTTTTTTACATTGTCTTTTTTTAAACACTTTTTCATAATGCTTTCTGTTACCACATAATTATATTACACAGAATAATTAAGTTTAATAAGTGGTAGCAGTGTCACAAATTTTGAATTACAGGCCTCTTTCTTAATGTTTTATGTAGACATAACTGTACAGCTAAAATATTTGGAGTCTTTCAGTCTGACAACTTATAGTGAGAGTTGTTTTCTTATAGAGGACATAGTAAAGAAATTGGAATGTGTAACTTGAGGAGATCCCTATGCTGTATCATTAGTGTCTACCACCTTCGTTACTATATGGAAAATGAAAGGAGTAAAACCTGATGCTTTTTCATGTCTCATTAGTAGAAGAGCCTGAGTGGACTGTTTAGATGGCTGCAGAAAGGATTTATGGGGAAAATTACACTTTTGCATAAAATGGATGTGAGTAATAAGATGAAAATGTCATGAAACATAAAATATGAAATACTTAATCACTTCCTCGTAAGCATTCACTTTTGGGATAAGAAAGCAGAGTGTATGGAACATGAGGGAAGAGAGAGAGAGGAGAGGAAATACGTTAGATAGTATACATGTAGATTTCTCACTACTTTCCTCATGACTGTGTCTGAATTTCTGTGTTTTGGAAGTCTTTTGCAGTTTTCAGGTTAGTCCCAGAATATGTTCCTAGGACTGCATAGCTTACGAGCAAGCTAACCTCTTTCTAAATCAGTGACCAGGTAAAAACTTCATAGCAATAGTGACAGTCTGCTCAAATTCTAAGCTCAGTCTGCTCAAATTCTAAGCTGAAATAGTTTTCCACAAAGTTTTCATGTTGGTTTATTCTCATGAGGCTTTAAAGATAGTACAATTACAGAGGTCATTCCTTCTTGTCACTGTGAATCTCTTCTACTGTAAAATGAGGCCAAGGTGGAATTACGTAGAACTGAAAACCGGAAGAAATAGCTAAAGGTCCAGTGGCAAGTACCTCTGAGAAAGACAGCGGATGCTTGGACTTCACAGTTTTGGATGCACAGTATTGGAGATCTCCATTCATCTTAATAGATGTGAAGTGATAGTATTTTTTTAGAAAGTGTGGTCTCTCTGAGTTCTGAAAACTATAGGTCCTACTGCATTTGAAAGTAATACACACAAAGTCTATGATAAGGCAACTAGAAGCTTGAAGATAGGCAGATAATTGCTTGTGTGTATATATCTTTTTGTATCCTCATGTATATATCTTTATATATGCTAACATGTATCTTTTTTGTGTGTATATTTTAGCAGTGTATCTCAGCTTTATCTCATAACTGGGCATTTGCATTTAGTGAAATTTCTTGCAAGTTCATAGAACAATCTTTTATGAAACACCTTTGAAAATGAGACACTTTAAAAACAATGAGACTGCTTGTTTTTTTTTTTTTTAACCTCCCATTCTGTGTGTGGGGAGGCAGGTAGAAAGAATATTATATCCAGGACCTTCATAAATAAAGTTTTGTGTGTTCTAAATAGACTGAGATTTTTTCCCTTGTATTTATATGTTCATTTCACTATAACTAGGTATTGTGGTTCTTATTGCTCAATCCCAAAATGCTTTACAAAGAAGCCTGGTGATATAAATCTAATAGTGAAGTTTACTCTTCCTGCTAGTATACAGATGAAGTGTTACATACCAGAAAGGCAAAATTTCAGATGAGTAGAGTTCATTCAAATAGGTTTAGTTTCTTGGCTTCCACAGACTAGCTGAGAAAATTTTGGATAGATTTTGCAATACATTGTTCATTGTCAGCAAAAGCTTGTATACACTTTTCAGTAGGTTTCTCATTATTTTAGTGATGAAATTAAGGTTCAGCCCAGTCAATTGAGAGAATCTGTGGAAGGAAATGGAAGAATTTATGAAGAGCAAAGACTTTTAGAAGAAAGCTTTACCATTCACTTGGGTAAGTAAAATAAACTGACAGTAAATCCAAAGACAATGACAGATGCTAATAAATTATGCATCTAGCCGTGTTTTATTTACAATATTTAACTATTAATGTATTTATTATATACAGTTTGGGAGAGAAGTACAGTACAGCATAAACTGTATCAAACAGTGTCTACCTACTTGATGGAAAACATTTTAATAGCACTTTTTTATCCACTTTAGCAAGGTGACTAGTATAGAAGAACATGTTAACATCAATACACATAGCAATTAATAAATTAAAATGTGGGTGTTGAATTCAGTTCCCAAGAAAAGTTAACCAGAAAATAGATGCTTAATTTTTTTCTTTTAGTATTGTTCATGTAGTAGAGATTTCTTATGCTATCTGTTTTGACTGCACTCAAGTAGTCTTTATTTTGTAATTTGCTGACATGCATATAAACTGCATATATGGTTAAGAACTTACTTTGTACAAGTATTATTGGTTATACTTTCCTTTTGTCTTTTTCATAAAACTTAGGGGAACATTTTGGTCATTTTAATAATAATCATGAGTTTCATCTTTTGCTGTTTGTATTAAATACCATTGTATTTAATGATACTGTTTGTATCATTTATATTTGGTACAGGAGCTCAGTTGAAGACCATGCATAACTTGAGATTATTGAGAGCTGATATGCTGGATTTCTGTAAACATAAGCGTAATCATCGAAGTGGAGTAAAGCTTCACAGGCTTCAAACTGCAATGTCTCTCTACTCAACTTCCCTCTGTGGCCTGGTTTTACTGGTAGATAATCGTATCAGTTCATACAGTGGCATCAAAAGAGGTGAGTCCTCTGATGGAGTATATCATGTCAGTGAAAGCCAGCGTCACTCTTAGAGACTTGCTGTCTTCTCTCACAAAAAGTATTCCCAGTAAAATTAAATTTACTAGAGTAAATGTATTGCATGTGGTATTACAAAAGGGTAGGAAAAGCAAAACGAGATGGATAAGAATGGGGGCCGAGTTGTGCTTGAACTCTGAACTCTGATAACTTGAACTCTGATATGCTGTTAACTTTTGTATCTCTGTACTAGGTTTTGCATTTGAGTAAATAAGGTGTTAGAGTGGACGCTTTAATGTTAATTTGCTTGTCTTACACTAGCTGATAATCAGTGGGGCCTTCTAACTCTCTAATGTTAATATGCCATAAAATGAAATACTCAAAATGAAGTTTTAAAATTGATAAGCATGTAGCATATTTATACATTTACTTTAAATATCTATATTAACCATAACTTCCATTAACAGGGAACAATGGGAGTGTAATAGCAGTATTAATTGCCTACTCTTGGAAAGCTTGATTAATAGCAATTTTAAGTGCACATCTTTTGATTAACTGGTCTCTGTGATGGTGTTTTAAAGCTAACCAATGACACGTGTGTTTGTTCCTGTTCAAATTTTGGCCACCCAGGCTCTCTGTGAACAACTTTGTAGACTTTGCCATCTTCCTCTTGAAATTTAATACCTAAATATTTACATATGAAATGTCTTTTTGACTAGAGCCAATATTACTTGTCATCATTCTAATATGCATTTTCTTGGAAAGGGGAGGAAAAAGTAGGCTTTGGTGCACTCTGAAAATAATGTGGAATCAGGCTTGTCATAAGGAGAGGGAAATGTACCCATTAAAATTCCAGTTGCGTTTGTTCTGTGTATGGTTTTGAAGTTTAATTCTCACATTATTATTTCACTCTTGCACTCATTTTCCATCGCTTTTTTCTTATTACTGCTTAAATATTTAAATTAACAGTGAAAATTTGTGCATAAATAATCAAGAGAAAACACATTTAGATAGTATCTCTAAACACAAAATTAGATACTGCAGCCTCAGCAAAGGGGAAAGTAGAGGGGGGAAGTATGGGACTATATGACAATCTATAAAATGTAATCCTTAGTAACTTCTGTTTCCTCTTAGTTCCAAACGGACTTTGGCAAACTTAAACATGAGCACTTTCCACAGCTGTCTGCGCCTCCATTCTTTTTTAAAATGTTGCATTTAAAAATGTCTCTGCTCCTCTGAATCAAATATGCTACTTTAAACCACCAATGAACATCTGGTTGTGCTAAGACCCCAAACTACTAGAGGCAGCAACAGAGGTTTGGGTACATTTCTTTATATGTACTGTCTGGTGAGAGTGATACCTTCTGGCAAAGGTCAGTACTAAATACCTTTGAGAAGAAAATTTGCTTTAAAATTGTTAAGTCTGTTGCAAAAGCACTACCCACAAACCATTCTCTGTACAAAAAGGCCTGTTAAGACATAAATGTGCTAGGGAGTTCAAAAGTTCATAACATTTGCAAAAAATGTTATAATAGAAGACATTTAAATAATACATTTATGTTTTTGTTTAAATAGGGAGGTAATGCCGTGTGTAGTCTAAATTTCTGGGTTACAAAAGTATAGAAAATTTTCTGCTTCTGTCTTAAAATGGAAAAACACAAACCTAATAGCCTTTGTTTTTTGATGACCTAGAATCACTCTAATCTCTGTGAGATTAGCAAAGGTTGGTATAGATGAGCTTCATATGATTATGCTGTTTATTCAAGTATTTTGCATTGTTTTGAGCAACATCAATCACTCAGCAAACACTAAATGGAGAGCGGGTGCAGTCCTACCAAGTTTTGCAACTTACTTGTTTGACCTAATTTGTTTAGATCCATTGTGAGGACCCTAGTGAATGTGCTTCTTGTTTGGTATATTTTGCTAGCTCAGTTGTCTTACAAACATTTTGATGTTGTGTCTTCGGTGAATCTATTATCCAAAGATGGTTCAGTTTGGCTCAAAGTTCAGGATACATGTGAGATGTTTGCAAGACTGAAAACCATGACTGCAATGTTTTCTGGGTAGACTGTTTCTCATATATCTAAACAATGACTAGTAAAATATACCTTTGAAATTGGACTTGGACCCGTATTTGGAAAACAGCTTTCAACAGAAGTTAAACTTTTTATGATCTTGCAATGTCCCGATTTTAATTCAGACTCGTTTTTGTAAGCTAGAGGAATAGTCTTCTTATGTATTTTGTATTTATGCATTACCCAGCACAAGCCTCTTACATTAGGACTTTGTAGGGCTACTGTAACTCAGATTTTAAGTAGGTATGGCACACTCAAATGGTAAACTAAAACTAACTTTAATTTTGATTTAAATAAGAGACTTTTCCTTTGTTTGTTTCAAATAAAATATTTCCTGACCTTAGTTTATCTTGATAAACACAGAAAACACAATCTTTTAGAATATGAGATGCTTCTTCCCTTGATTTTGGACACCAGAACTTAATAAAGCATTTTGAAAATAAATTTTGTGATAGAGAGAATGTAAAAAGATAAAAGATATCAAGGTTTTGTTTATATCCTGCCTATTCCTATCATAGCCTGTTCATGGGATTACATGGTGATCCTCAGATAATCAAAGTACATTAAGTACTTTGGGATCTGATCCAAGTAGGTTCCTCAAAAGTAAGTAAGTCACAATTGGTTAGTATAGTTCATCTTCTTGACAATAGCTTGTTTTGGCAGCCATTGACTTGCTTGGAGAAAAGGCTGGACATCAGGATACTGAGCTTAGAATACCCATCACACGGGCAGTATGTTATGATCCTAATTATTAATTTAATTTTTCCACATCTGACATTGCTTATCAGGAAAAGAAACTTGCATATCTTTTCAGCTTATGGCACTTTTCTTTAGCTTTCAGATCTCTGTTTTGAGAACTATGAGGAAAGAACTGTAATCCCAACTTTCCAGATATGCTGTTTATGAATTTAATAGCTCTTGTTTTGCAAAACAAACTGGGTTGCCATAGCTGCTATTGGAAATATCTACTATATATATTTCAATAAAGCATCACAGATTGAAGGACTGTTATTAATAAGGCATCAGCACTTTAAAGGATGGTAACATATAATGCATGTATGTTTTACCTGCTTTAGCAAGGGGAGTGGACCCAATGATCTCTCGAGATCCCTTCCAACACCTAGAATTCTGTGATTCTGTGATTCTTGCTGTTATTTTCAGGTTTATTTTTTGTATGGATGATTTTATCTGAAGAATAACAGCACTGTTCAAGTTGTTTTTTTTTTTTTTTTTTTTTCCAAGGAATTCATTTATTTAAAAAAACACTTTGTTTCTGCTGTAATGCTTTTTTTAGGACTTAAAGTAAAATGCAGCAGGTTTTTTTTGTTTGTTTGTTTTGTTTTGCTGTTGTATCTGTCTTTTCTTGAATTGTATAACAGCATTATGTAATGTTACTAAGCACATCCGTATGACGTGGATTTACATCTTTATTTTTTCCTAGATTTTGCAACTGTTTGCCAAGAATGCACGGATTTTCATTTTCCTGGAATTCAAGAACAACTTGAAATTGTCCAGAAGGTTGTACTTAAGGCCAGAGCACAGCGTAGCAGTAAGTCGAAAAGACGTCATGGTCAGTGACAACCAAAATTACTTTCCTTGAAATAGCATAGTGGTCGGTAGAATGTTTATGGCTATGGGCGACTTGATTTCACTTTTGTTCATATCTACAAATCTATAAAATGTGATGTTCTGGTTTGTCAGTTAACTCAGAGAGGTCTGCATGAAATCCTGTGTTCATAGACAGCATGTCCATACGATGTCTTTGATTCCATAATAGACATACCTTTAGAGAAAAAAAAACTCCTTAAGTTCTGATCACACTTTAGCAGCATGGGAAATGTGTAGGGCAATTGTACTTTCCTCTGCAGCTTAAATTGCTGGTGAAAACATGGACTTATGTGACTTGACTTTCATTTTTCTATATAAATACAAAGCTTTAAAAATTGCAGATGTGTTATGACTTATTCCCCTCCATATAAATGAGTACTAAAAATGGAGTAATAAATTGACTAAATGTGTACACTCTTTAGTACTGACCAAATCCTTGTGAATGGTTTACTTTGCAGCTATTTTTACAGATGGCATAGAAATTTTCTGACCACATGGTGTTAAGGCAGTACTAGTACATCATGAAGCTTTGTTTTTCTTGCAAAGAACTACTTGTGTGGTTTAAATACGTCAGTAATATGAATAGATTCATAAGAGTACATAGCGAAACAAGTTTTCTTAGGAATCTGCGTATTGCTGTAGTCTTAAGGAGAATAGCGAAAGCTGTTTTTATATTGGTGATTTATGTAAATTTCTGTTAAAATTTTCCTTGCAATACTAGGAACAAACTTGTTTTAACTATATGCATTATTAAAAAAGCAATAGCAAGGCAGTATGTAGTTGTGAGGGTAATTAAGAAAGTTGAGCATTCTATTTGAGAACATTGTGTTTCCATTTGTCTGAATGAAGAGGTATCATAGGATGATTAAAAAAGAAAGGTTATAATTTGGTAAGTTTAGTTATAATTTGATAATCAGTTTAGCGTTTATGGAAGTCGGCAGAAGCAATTCTTGTCCATCCCCCAAATTTTTCCAGCTTTATGATGAAAATTCAAGCTAGATATCATCTCAGTACATTTTGTATGACAAAGCATGATTAATGCATGATACGTTTAATATCTGTGGTATTTGTTTATATACAGGAAATAAAGAAAGTGGAACCGAAGATAAATCCAAGAATATTGAACGAAACCAGTCAAATATTTTACCAGGTAAGTTCCATTGAAGAGGTTTCCCCCCTCTTCTTAGAACAAATTTTGTTTTATACCTGCACATTTTTGGCTCTAAATTCAGAACATAAATTATAAACTAAACCTAAGTTGACCTCAATCAGAGGAGAAGGATGTTCTTGTGGCTAAGGCAGAGAACTGGGTGTCAGGACATCTGGTTTCTATTCCCAGCTTTGCCACCGCATCATATGACTTTGGGGCAAATCATTTCTCTATGCTTAAAATTTCTCTTCAGAATTTGAGGGGAGATAAAAAGATCTCTGAGGATCCTGGGGAAAAAAAAAAAAAACATAAATAATAACAAATAACTTTGAAAATAACTATATATGTCACTGTTCTGATCCAGTAAAGCATTTTAGAATGTATTTTAACTTTGAGAATGTAAGAATGCATTCCTCTAAAAGAGGGAATATCTTTAGTATATACTGTGATTTTTAGCAAGGAAAGCTGCTGTGCAGTTTGAAGAGGAATGCACAGTTGGAGGCACAGGGGAAGGAGATAAATCCATACAACCCATGGGTAATAGGAGGGCTTCCTAAAATTGCTTTCATGGTTGTCTTAGATCTTGGTCATGTAAGTGGATTATAAATCCATTTGGATCCTTAATAGATAAATCCCAGTAAAATCTTGCTGCAGTGGCATGTGTATCATTACTATTAGATGGACATTGCTGGGGATTACCGTAGCCATCATCAGGAAGGAGTACGTACCCATTCTTCAGATATTGCAGTGCAAAGGCAGTATCTTAACTGGAATTGCCAGTGAAAATAGGTTTGAAGGAAGATGCTTATCTGTTGACTGGAACAGTAGTGGTATTGTATACCTGCTTTTCTGTTGACTCCAGTATAGATGTTTTGCTCTCAGCAGAAAGATAAGACCTACATTTCACTGCCCATTTGCTGCTTTTTTATCTTTGATAAATGAAAACTAAGCCTAAAAATCTCACTGACAAGATGTCTTCTTGAAAGCAGCTGTGTAACTAATCTTCCCATTGCTATGAATTGTTTTAAATTCTACAGGTCATTTATACCTTTGTCTTCTAGAATGTATCTGTTACTGTATAACCCACTATCCTTTTCCACAGACTTTTCGCATCCTTTATTTTAATGCATCCATTTTTGGTACTTCCGCCTCCCACATCTGTCTGCAATTCAGTGCTTACATTATATATTTTGAGTATTACACCTCCAGTGTGTTTGTTTTTTTGTTTCATGCTATTTATAGATCGTATCCGCTTGTTCTGGCACTGTTACATCTTATTACACCAGGTGTCCCTGATGCTTGTGAAACTCATCAAAGCAGGGAAGTGAGTGTAGGATGAATGTAAAACAATCATACTCCAAGTGTATGATCCAAGAGAGTGACTCCAAGAGAGATCAGTTAGTTTCTAATTTTTATGTATCTCCTAATGTACATGTTCTGATCAGTTGTCTACTTGTATTGCCTTTTGTCTTAACTTACTGACCCTATTCTTACATTGCATAACGATTGTGTTTCAGTATAGGTAACTACTGTGATACCTTGCCTTTTTGGTTTATGTAATTCTGTAGGGGAATTCTACATAACACGCCATTCAAATCTTTCTGAAATTCATGTTGCGTTTCACCTTTGTGTGGATGATAACGTAAGATCTGGAAACATAACTGCTCGGGATCCTGCGATCATGGGACTCAGAAACATTCTCAAAGTTTGCTGCACACATGACATTACTACCATTAGCATTCCTCTCCTGTTGGTACATGATATGTCAGAAGTAAGTAAATTTAAAGTTTTGTTTTCTTCTTAGCTTCTAAGGTGCAACGTTTTTCTTTATTTTTATTTTTTTCTTGAAAGAATGTCTCATTTTTGTTTAAGACAAATGGAGCAATTTATCCCAGTCACATGCTCCTGCCACATCATTGTGCTGGCAATGATAGTGACCTGAGTTAAGGAACTGAACCAGTTAAAAGCATTTCAGTCAGCTGAACCTCTTCATTTTTATTTCCATCTCTCCTTGATCCCGTTCAGTGCACGGTTACAGAGGTATTAATGAAAGAGGTGATAGGACTGACTACATTTTTAGAAGTTAAAAAGATGTTTTGTGGCAACAACTCTTGCTTAGAAACTATAGTTTGCAAGATGCTGATATAATAGTAATAGCAGATCCAAATTTTAATTGCTTCTAGCTAGAAAAAAAAAATAAAACTAACTTTTTATGAGCAGCAGTGCTAGCAAAGCCTGGTTTCTTAGAAAATTTGAATTCTGCACCCCTAAACACCATTCTTTATCACCTCAGCCCTGTGCAGCAGTAACCAAATTTCACCTTTGCTCTGAATGGTCTCTTTATTCATGCCCTAATTATCTGCATGTTTAGTTTCTGCCCCTGAGCCCCCCATGTACCAGCTGGACAAGAAGCAGCATGCTGCTGAGACTCAAGTGATATATATCACATACACTGGTGACATAAGTGTGCTTATTGTGCTGAACTTCTGTATTTTTTTTTCTTCAGTGGGACACTAGTGTGTAGAACTTTTTCCTTACTTAACTGTAGTTTTTTCACAATGCATAGTAAACTTATAATTTAATATCATTTACAATCTTTCCTCTGTCAGATCAGCTTCAAAAGATACTGGCAGGGAAGAAAATGGAGGTGGGGAGAGAACCAGCAGACAGAAAGTACAGCCACATGCCACACTTCTTTAGGTGACAAATTTACAAACTAAAAGAAATCAGGAAATAAGATAATGCTGCTATTCATTATATCTTTGCATGTTTACCTGCAATCTGTTATGTTGTTGTTTTTCTTCTTAAAAAAAAATGGTTTTTCACTTACCAATTTCAAGACTGCCTCTCCTTTGAAAGTGCCTGACTCATAGCTAGAAAAAGGCTCATCCTTAGATTGATTTTAATAGATGGAATAACTGATTTTTTTAACATTATTTTATCCGAACACCATGTAGAACTGGATCCCATTTGCAAGATTGGGGTCTATTACTGTGAAAGTTCCAGCAATGTTAAAAGTATCCAATAATGAAGATTCTAAAAGATGTGCCTCAAAATGTGAACTTTTAGTAATAGATTTTATTTCAAAAATATATTTTTGCATCTTTGGTATTAACACCTTTTTTTGGATGCAAATGCAAGTAGTCAACTTGCAGGACAGCAACCTGAGTTATTAACGGGACCCAAATACTTTGTTTCAGAGATTTGTAGAGCTGTTCTCTTAATCAAGTTTCCAAGTGACTACATTAACCTTTTTTTTTTTTTTTATCCCTTTGAAATACATACATACAATGTATGTATGTAAACTAACAAGTTTAAAATACAAATAGAACACAAGACTAGGTGTTCACTAGGCTTTTAAGAAGGTGTTGTGGCTCAAATGTGTGAAACTGATGACTTATCTGCTTGTCTGATGCTGGATTCTTAAAAAGTCCTGGTAAAATTATTTATCTTTAGTATTAAGCTCTTTAAGTATCTGTGGAGTAAGCTGAAAGTGACCTGTATGATAGGCATAGATTGAGTCAAAACTGAACTGCGTGAATTGCATTAGCAGCATCGCTTATTAGTGTTTTGCAGCTGGCTGACCTCATTTGAAACACACAAGTCTGTAACTTGTTGTTGAGGGAAGAGCAAATAACAACAGATTTCCGAAGGTTAACCTGAACTTGGTGCCTTCAGCAGCTCCAGTTTTGAATCTGCGTTTACCACCTACATAAAAAACATTTTTGTAAAGTGGTTAACCAGGAGCACAGCTGCAGAGATGTTTGCATGCTTCACTGTGGCAAGCATTCATCATGAGTTTGCTTTGTGTATTTCCCAAAGGTTTTCTTTTATGGATTGAAGAGTAGTGTTTATAACCTCACAAAAATGATGAGTGTAGCAGTCTCAGTGAAGCTGTTACACTTTGTTGTTATTTAGCCTTCATATTAAGCTATGCTTTTTTTTTCTCATCCCCAAGAAAAAAATTTGGGCTTCTGTTTTCCTTAGTTTTTCTTGTGACTTGAACAACAACAAAAACTGTTTTTTTTGTTTGTTTGCTTGCTTTTTTTTCCTGTTCTGATCATTAAGTTCAGTAAAGGAAGGAAACTGGGTTTGATATTTGAAAAAGACAAAAATAGACAAGTTCAAATTTAGGACAACTGAGGTCCTAATGTCTAATCATTGCACTGAATCTAATATAAACTGAACTGGGGAACGAAATGGCTACATGGAATCATGAAAAATGCTGGAGTTGGCACACTTCCTTGGTAGGAGATGTGGTGGTCGGGAGCTGTGTTGGACAGAGTGACCACAAAATGGTAGAGTTCTCTATACTTGGCGAAGTCAGGAAGAGACCAGTAAGACTGCTGTCTTGGACTTCCGGAGGGCTGACTTTGAACTGTTCAGGACACTGGTTGGCAGAGTCCCTTGGGAGGTGGTTCTGAAGGGCAGAGGAGTCCAGGAAGGCTGGGCACTCTTCAAGAAAGAAATCTTTGGTTGACAGCAAGTTGAATATGAGCCAGCAGTGTGCCCTGGCAGCCAGGAGGGCTAACCGTATCCTGGGGTGCATCAAGCATGGCATCACTAGTCGGTCGAAGGAAGTGATTGTCCCACTCTACACTGCGCTGGTGCGGCCTCACCTTGAGTGCTGTGTGCAGTTCTGGGCACCACAGTACAAAAAGGACATTAAACTGTTGGAGAGTGTCCAGAGGAGGGCGACGAAGATGGTGAAGGGCCTGGAGGGGATGACGTATGAAGAGCGGCTGAGGTCACTGGGCCTGTTCAGCCTGGAGAAGAGGAGGCTGAGGGGGGACCTCATTGTGGTCTACAACTTCCTCGTGAGGGGGTGTGGAGGGGCGGGTGACCTATTCTCCGTAAACACCAGTGATAGGACCCATGGGAATGGGGTGAAGCTGAGGCAGAGAAAGTTCAGACTAGATTATCAGGAGGAGATTTTTCACTGAGAGGGTGGTTGCACACTGGAACAGGCTCCCCAGTGAAGTAGGCACTGCACCAAGCCTGTATGAATTTAAGAAACATTTGGACTGTGCACTAAGTCACATGGTTTAAACTTTTGGGTAGACCTGTGCGGTGCAAGGAGTTGGACTTTATGATCCTTACGGGTCCCTTCCCACTCGGAATATTCTATGATCTTAATCGCTCAGGAGTGGTCTGTCCCCACATGCCCAAAGATGAGCAGGTGTGGAAGAAGACCAGCCTGGCTGAACAGAGAGCTGTGGCTTGAGCTTAGCAGAAAAAAGAGGGTTTATAATCTTTGGAAAATAGGGCGGGCCACTCAGGAGGACTCTAAGGATGTTGAGAGGCTGTGCAGGGACAAAATTAGAAAGGCCAAAGCTCATCTGTAGCTCAGTCTGGCTGCTGCTGTTAAAGATAACAAAAAATGTTTTTATAAATACATCAACACAAAAAGGAGGACTAAGGAAAATCTCCATCCTTTACCAGATGCGGGGGGAAACTTAGTTACAAGAGAGATGGTGTGTGTTTGTTTGTTTGATTGTTTGTTTGTTTGTTTGATCTCAGCTTAAAAATATATAGGCTGTTCAGACACTAGGCTCTCATACCAATAAGCACTGGCTGTGCTTTTATGTTCATATATATATATTACATATTTGTATATATGGGGTATGTGTATGTACATATATACATACACATATACACATACCACCTGTCTAGAGTACTTTAGAAAACTGAATCCCTCATCGTGGTCTGTCATGCTGCTTGGATACCTGGTGGGAAAATAGGGTTTTATGGTAATAAATTATTATTTTTAATAATTTTCCTCTTGCTCTTGATGGTAAATCCATGGGCATTGGACCTTTTTCATTTATTCATTTATTTTTAGGAAATGACCATTCCATGGTGCTTAAAGAGAGCAGAGCTTGTGTTCAAGTGTGTTAAAGGTACGTTAGTAAATGCTTCAGCTCATTTCTAGTGTTACATTTGATGACATCCAGCCTTAGCTCAAGCTGTATATTTTCAAAAAAAAAAAATTAGTAACGTGTTACTTGTTAAAACATTTCTACTTTGTCTTTAAAATTATTAACTATTATTGTGGGACTGTTTTAAGCATCAGGAAATAATCTCACACTTAGAATGGAGACTAAAAATGTTTTGAAAATATCTTCACAACTGTTACATAGACAGTGAAAGAAAAAGCCATTACTGCTTCTGAGCAATCTCTGAAGTAGGGCAGGAGCAGGTGGTTCTCTACAGTATATTTTCCAGTGTCTGTTGTATTTTAATTTCCTCAGTGACAATTCCCTATGCTTTTTCAAGACTAGTTTATATGCTAATTCACCTTTTTGCTTGAAAGTCATCATGATTCGACTGTCATTTCCTATCTTTCCGAATTGTGTAACTGCTTACTGCATTCTTGTGTCCTGCACTTAAACACTCACAGCAGTCATTTAGAGTATTTAAAATGCTAGTAATGTTCTTTCTACCACCTACTTAAGGAACCTCTTGCTGTTGTGACCTTTAGTGATTCACAATGGAATATCATCCATGTAACCATTTTCATTATACCAGTATTTGTCCAAGTATCTTTATTTGTCACTAAGGTGTTTCTGTGGACCTTGTAGTTCATTGGTTATAGTTAGGAAATGCTAGCATAAAAATGCCAAATGATGATGAGTTGAGCAATGAGCACTAAACATTTTCTATGTATGTAAGTCCAAGTAGTTTCTGTTCTCGCCAGATGGCTAAAACCCTTTTGGCAACTGGATATTGTCTTGCACTCATTCATCTGGATGTGATCACATCAGAGCTAAAGAAAAAAGCTCCTTCTCAATGAAAGCAAGCTATTGAAAAAACTCCTAATAATCATATTTGGAGAAACCTCTCACTTTTGCTGGCTAGTATTCTGCTGTACCATACACCTGGTTATTTTTCTCTTTAAGGGTATTCCAATTTTCTCAGTAATTCCTCATTAGATTTTCCAGTTAAATCAGATTTCAGTCAGTTGATCAGCCAAGTCTGATTTAAATGTGACTAACAATATCCCTAGTTAAGGCAGTTAAAATCCTAATTGTATGTGAAAACTTCCTCATTTCTTGATAACAGTGTAATTGAGGGGGAAGTTTGCATAGGTAATGAATATAATATGAATGCTATTTTTTAGGTTTCATGATGGAAATGGCTTCATGGGATGGAGGAATTTCTCGGACTGTACAATTCTTGGTACCGCAGGTACGTTAAACCAAGTTTGTATCTAAACTGGGAGACTGGGAACAAGAAGTTAAATGTCAACAGATCTAGATTTGATTTCTTTGCTGTGCCTTGTTTTTTAGTTTGAGCTTAAACCTAATCACTGTTGGTTTCATCCCTTGCTTACAAAACAGGAATAAAATGGTTTTATATTTTTGGGTACCCTGTAATATCTTCTGAGAATGCTGAAAATGCAAACTGGGAAGTTCACCTTTATGAATGGTTAATACAGAACCTTAGAAAAAGATACTTTTTTTTTTTCTCTTATTTTCTCAGAAGAGTTGGGACTAACCTTGCATTATATAATGTTAGGTTTTTGTTAGTCATACCGTTGAGCATGTTGGAAAATTGCAGTGTACGGAGTTCAGTCATGCTTCCACAAAATCATTAATTACTCTAGATGTTTTAAGTTAATTGTAATAAAGATTCTGAAATGATTTAATTTGGAGTTCTAACTGATTTGCAGAAACAGGAAATGTTGCGAATGTGACCAACACTGAGGTGTTTTATATGCTGTTATTTTTTTCTTTTGTTTTTATTCCAAAAAAGTGGTGCTAGAAGTTCTGTAAAAAAAAATCAGAATTGTGTTATGAAAGAAACAGCAAATACTTGTTGACAAAGTAGTAAACTGCTGAGCAAGGAGGAAGCCAAGAATAAATGAACTGAAGCTGAATCTGATGCTGGAATTCAGATAGCCTGTAGATAATGAACAGCACTGTCCTGATATTGCTAGCCAGAAATAATCAATTATTAGAACAAGAAATGTACTGGAAACAGATATATCCCATAAATATGCAAACATGATTTTTAGGTCAATCTTCTTATTTTGATTGAATTAAATAGAATTATAATATACATTTTGAAAGCAATTTTTTTGGCCTTCTGAAAAACTGCAACACTCTTTTAAATGTTAAAAAAAACAAAGTTTAAAGAGATTTAGTTCTTCCAAACTATAGCCAAAAGCCAAAGCTCACTGCTGTATCTCTTTATTTTTTTCTTTTTCCCCTCCTTCTCCCAGACAATTTCTGAGGAAATGTTTTACCAACTGAGTAACATGCTTCCCCAAATCTTCCGAGTATCCTCTACATTGACTCTAACCTCTAAGCACTGAATTCTGTGCAGCAGTAATACATATCCTGTTGACAGAGGAAGAGGCTATGGAGATTCTGTATGGAAATGTCTCTTTTCCAAGGTCTGATGACCCTGTGTTGGTATTTGTTGCAATTTCAATAATAATGTCATCTTAATAAAAAGATATATGCTTTCTGCACTTGGATGTTAGCATTTTATTTTTGTCTCTCTCTGTTTCAGCACAGCATTTATGTTGAATTCCTCACCTTTTTCTGAAAGACATGAAATGTAACTAGTCTTATGTAATCCACAGAAATTATTCACGTAGTTTGGTAGGAATAAGACTTACAGTAGAATTAGGACTGGGGGGAGGGAAGGGCTTCAGATTGCTTGGATTTAAAAACATTTTCTGAATTGGCTTGGTGACATTTAAAGGAAAAAAAAAAAGTTGTTACACGTCTCCTTTGACAAATTGTATCAAAATTATTCTCAGTTGTCTTTCCAAGCTCACAGTGACTGCAAAATAAAATGTATTAATGCCTCGCTGCACCAATTAACCGATATAAAATGAAAAACATGAGAGAATCCTTTAACCTATTGCATTTTGTAAACTACTGGAAGTATTAAAAAAGAATCAAGCTAATGTATCTGTGAAAATGATTGTGTTCTTTTAATTATTACCTTTTTACTATGTTATCTTTTTGCTTTCTTTGAAGATTTCACATTGACAAGTCTGTCATGTACAACTTAGTAGGAACATTATAGTGTTCTGAAATCTGTTGCACAGGTATATTTTGCTGCTTATTGTCAAAATGTTTTATCACCAAAGGGTCTTTATCACTAAATAAGATGCTTGTGTGAAATTTCTTAGGCCAAACTTGAATCCACTCAAATAAACAAATCTTACAACCTCCTGTCTCCTACTGATGGGAAACCAGGGAAGAAACTGCTTTTATCCCATCTTGGACAGTCAAGCTTTTTGAACACGTTTGTGGGCACAGGAGACTGTAAGCAATCAGTGTAGAGACCAGTCACAGGGAAAGTCCTGTCTGAAGTGGGTATTCACAGTGTTCCCAGAAGAGTTAGGCTCACGAGAAAGCAGCTGAGGTGTTGAAAGTCCCAAGGCTTTTTGAAGCCCGCAGTTCTGTTCTGTAGGATACACCGGGATCCTGGCAGAGGTGGGCTTGACTCTGTATCTTTCTACAGGTTGTCCAAGTTCTGTGCTTGAAAACCAGCTAAAAATTAGATTATTTACTATCTTCATTGTGACTTTATTATTGTTTTATTTAGTTTGATGAATTTGAAGAGTGTAAAGCTTTGTACTAAGAAAACTGTAATTTAAAAATTGTAACAAACTAATTTATATAAAACTTAAATATGAATTATAAGTATAATTTAAAATTCTTAGAAAAACAAAATAATATTAATAAGCTCACGATGTTTATAAAGGCATAAACTCTTAACTTAATACTTTTATTGAATCCTTCATGCTGTACAGAATCCACCTAAGTGACACAGCAACTATCTATTGCTGAACTGTCAAATGCTTTCTTTTCCTGTGCCAGCAGCTTCTAAAGAAGAATCATGAAAGTAATGTGACCTCGTTTGGTGGTCCAGAATAGAAGGATGTAAATTCATCTAGAATGATCTGCATTAATCCTGTTAAAGCTCATTGCTGCTCCTAAGATGAAGTCAAACTCTAGTCCCAGAAATTCAAGTGCTCTAACCAAGATTCTGTTTGTGAAAGATGTGGTAGCAGAAGTATTCCTTTTTGTAAGTTGTAAGACTTGATCTGTTTTATAAGAGAGATGTGTGTTACATACTTGCCCCCCCGCTTCCAGTCAGTACGTTTACCACGAAGTGATCCATGGAACACCAAAAATCGTCGAGCAAGTTATCTGTCTTATACTTTCAGACTTTTAATAAAAGTTCCACACAAATTCTTTTATTATGACAAAACCCCAAGACATATCTAATTTAGTAACACTTCTGTAAAACTGCAAATAATTTCAAAAAAAAAAAAAAATTTACTTTTTGTGATAAGTCCTACTGCCTTTAATTTTTTGAAGCTGTGTATTTTCAATCCTCAGAAAGTGGATTATATATGAACTTTTCACCCTAATAATCAAGTCATCTTTGACACTAAAATGAGCAAACAAACTCCAGTGGTGAGGTTTTGGAAAGTATAAAGGGAAGAAATGGTTCTGAACTATTAGTTATGCTTAAATTGTTCTGAAGCTTGGCCCTTGTAAGCACTGAATGGCCTTGCAAGACTTTGTCAAAGGAACTCTTGATAGATCATCTGTTATTCCTGCTTTTCATATCTGTTCCCAGGAAGTAGTGTTAACAGCAAGTTTAAGCTGTCTTTCTTTGTAGAAAAACAGAATACAGAGCTGAGATGACCTCGACTGTCCTTTCTATTCGATCTGTACCTGGCAACTGTACAGACCAGTAGTAGTATACAGACTGCAATTTATGAAATAAAGCCATGTGAGAAATCCTACTGGGGCTGTGAGAAGCTATTTGAGATTAAGAGGAAAATGACTCAATAGGCATGAGGTCTTCTATTTGTATATGCACAACAGCATTCCTTGGAAGGATGACAGTGCTGAATACCTTAAAGATGTTGTGTAAAATTGTGTATGTGGCTGCGCTTGTATTAAATAAATTGCTCTGAAGAGAAATGTGAAAGACATGACATTGTACAGGTTTTTGAATATGTTTATGGTGGTTGATATAAACTGCAGGTACCCTTAGCAAAATCTGAACCAAGGTTTAAAATCTCAGTTTGTCAAGGACATCCCTAGCTCACTTTCAAACCCATTGTCTTCAGCTATACAATCTGGGGCAGTTTGCTTATATGATCACTGATGACAATCAAGGCAAAGAATGCAAGCAGCTGAGGAACAGATTTAGAATTGTAGTTCAGACCAGACTTTTTTTTACACTGCTGTAAAATATGTTTATTTTTTATTTTTTACACTGCTAGAAATGTACGTGTTGGTACTGCCTGGAGGTAAGAATTGCATCAGAGATCTTTCCTTCTACAATATTTCAATACTTTGGAAAACTCAACTGAACCCTGAAGGCAAAGAAGCATTGTAATTACAGCTAACAGGATCAGGGAGGTGGGTTCAGTTCAACTGTCATAAACTGTGTTCTGTTGGCAAAAGAACCTTACTCATTTTTAGCAACAAACAGTTCTAACAAGAAGAATGGCGTAATACCCCTAGACTGGTGAAGTCTGTAGCTTGATAGGAAATGTGACGTTGAATTCCTACAGATAATAAATTAATAATAATAAACAAAAAATGAACTGGGTCTTGAACAGGTCAAGCAAGTACTCAAATTGATGGGCTTTTATATTTTGTGGGAATCTTTAAACAGTGACTGTGCTTGTCGGGATCTCTGTCAAAATCTCGCCACATGAACCAGATTGGGCCCCAGAGAGGGCATGTGTAGTGAAGACAACCCAGCTGATGATGTGAATGAGCTCAGAGATAGCAAATTGACTATGTGCTTGTTATTCTTGAAATTAAGATTGATTTGTGAATACTCATAAGTGGTTGTTGTGGTTTAACCTGGCCGGCAGCTAAACACCACACAGCTGTTCGCTCATCTTCCCCCCTCCCTCTCTGGGATGGGGGAGAGAAATGGGAAAGTGAAGCCTGTGGGTTGAGATAAAGATAGTTTATTAAGATAGGAAATAATAGTAATAATAATAGTGTGTACAAAACAAGTGATGCACAATGCAATTGCTCACCACCTGCTCACCGATGCCCAGCCCAACCCCGAGCAGCCGGCCCCCACACCCCGGCTAGCCACCCCTATATATTGTTCAGCATGCTGTCAGATGGTATGGAATACCCCTTTGGCCAGTTTGGGTCAGCTGTCCTGGGTCTGTCCCCTCCCAGCTCTTGCTGCACCCCCAGCCTGCCCGCTGGCAGGACAGAGCGAGAAGCTGAAAAGTCCTTGGCTTAGTGTAAGCATTGCTCTGCAACAATTAAAACATCAGCATGTTATCAGCACTCTTCTCATCCTAATCCAAAACATAGCACCCTACCAGCTATTAGGAGGAAAATTAACTCTGTCCTAACTGAAACCAGGACAGTGGTGCTTTTAAGTTCCTGGTAAAATTTACATTCCCAAATATTTCTGTAGATGGGAAGCAGCTAAGCATGGATGGCAGAGTCTCATCTTCTGAAGCAGGGATATAAATTATAACTTATTTCCAATTTGGAATGCGCTAACTTCTTTCTTTGCACGTGGTCCAGGCTGCCCTGGTGACTTTAGGTTACAGAGGAACCCATAAGAAGCCTCCAAAGCTCTTTCCAAGATTAGTTCCTGGAGGTTAGTCCAGATTCTGGGAAAAGAAAGGTGGTTTGTAGTCCTTTGCTTCCATTCCCACATCTGTCAGAATAACCTACAGGTGAAAAATGAACAAACAAAACCACATTAGCAAATCCTCTGGGTACTTTCTCCCCATGTGGATTTATTTATTTATTTATTTATTCTAAATCAGAAAATGACTAAACTACATGATGCATGGGTTTTGTCTCATCAGGTTCTTGACTTTCAGAATAGACATGGAACAGTACATTCAACCAGTCTTACGCAATTTTGAGAGAAGTCTGATAAACTTTCTCAAAATTGCATAAGTATCAGTACCCACTGGGGGAAAGTAAGTCCCAGAACAAAACAAGGTTCTTGTGTTGTATTTGTAACACATATAGCTATGAATATAGCTAGTATCAAATATTATCTGCAACACAGAAAAAAAGAAAGCTAGCAGCATTAAATCATGAAATAACTCAAAACAGACTACTAATGCACTATATCTGCCCTTAGAAGAGCTATCGTTGGTACTGACATCTTTCAGATGGCTGTTGCATTTAATGTCTCCTAAATCTTCATTCCAATCACTGGAAATACAGCAAAAGGTATTGTACAAAAGCTGCCTATCTTCTGCAGTCCAGGGCCTGGATATGATGTTAACTTTGATATTCTTCCTAGTTTTTATTTAGCAGTCACCTTTATTTAGGAGTCACCCTCTGCTCTGTGTTTTCCTGGTGTAAATTCAGTCTACTAAAGTTCACTGACTTACTCCAAAATTACACAGATGCAACTGAGAGCAGAATTTGGCCTTGTGTGCCCTTCCAAGGGTGCTAAGTTTGAGCAGATACAGAGTAACACTGGCTAAATGACAACTGAAGGGGAATATGAAAACCATCTGTAAATATTTAACGGGTGCAAAGATTAAAGAGGAGGCGAGGTTGTACTGCATATTCCAAGAAGGGTTTTAACTTAACCTACAAGGATAAAATTGAGCAAAGAAAAAAACATAAGAATTATGGAAGTACTATTTCTAAAAAACTTAGAGATCAGTCTCATAATTTATAAAAATTTGTCAGTGAATGGAGTGACATCCACTATAATTTACAAAATGACGTGAGGCTGCAGCTATGCTGCTATGTTAAGAAGTGCTCTTAAGCTGCCTGTGAGAGGCCAAAATGGGGCTTCATGTCTGCCTTTCTGACTGCTCAGATGAAACCAATTTCTTCCTCCTGCCATTCCATCTTTGGGAAACACATGCATAATAATCTGGATCCAGCAGACATGGTTTGGTCCCAGTTGGCTGAATATGCCAACCAGTTTTAAATGTGCATGAGGAAGCATGACATGGAGAAAAATTCCCCACTCTTTCAAGACATACTTCCTGTGAAAGACAAAACCTTGGGGAGCAAATCACTTAGTTGGATTAATTCAGGTTTGGACAAGAAAAGTCATATGCTACATGACGTTGTTGGCTCTTTCCTGATGGGCATTGGTTCATTTCCATCAAATATCATCAGAGCATCTTTGAAACCTGGTGGTTTCAATAGGAGTTTAGGGCTCATGGCCCTTGTGCAGGAATGGACCCTGTACATATAAATTTAGTGTCTTGAACTGGGAAGTTACCAGACTTGAAGCTGGTTTGGTTGGCTCCCAAAAGTCTTATTTTAAGTGCCTTAAACTGAACCATAACAGCATCTGCCCGGCATAAATTATAATCCTCCAAAATGCTCTGTACTCACTCATACAAGTAATTTATAGTGACTGTTTCGACTTTGTTCCAGTGAACACTTTTAAATCCAGGCAGAAATAGCATCACTCCACAAACAGGGGCCTGCTTCCTTCCGCCACTCTTTATGTGCAACATCCACATTATCAGTCTTTTGCATGCCTATTTCCACAGCGGAAACCCTACCAGCACAAGCCAGCCATGCCTCCTTTTTTGAGAAATGAATCTTTCCTCATTCAACAACATAAGGTGGAAATTGCAGTGGGACAATGACATGAGCTTTCCCTCAAGCTTGACAAGCCACACAAGAGGATGTGAGTGCTTCTGTTGAGCAGTTGTTTGGAAACCACCGTCTGACAACCAGTTGTTATCTTGGATATGTTTTTAGCAATTTTGGGCAATTCTCCCTGCCTGTGGAAGTTGTTCTTTCTTTGAAGCAGTCCATAAATCATGGGCAAGTCTTGCAAGCTGATGTTACTAAATGGAAAATGGTACATACCACTCTTGTGTTGATAGGTAGCCCTGTTCAGCTCTGCTTACTGAACCTTCCTGTTAAGTGAGAAAATATGCAGATAAAAATTGTTGGCAATTGCTGCATCTCTTCAAGATTCACTTGATTTCTTAACCTTCACAATAATTCAGGGAAGTGCCACCTAAAAATGCAGGATATTTAACTTTCCTTGGTGCACATGCTTTTACTAGTGTCAGTTTCTGCTGTTTTTCAGCAGATGGAATTTGCTGTGCAGATCAGTCTACTGATTCTTCAGTTCTGCCTTTAATAAGGGGCACTGCCTGGAGTCCTCAGGAAAGGCAAAGTCCTGTGTCCTTCCTGTGAGTCACTTGATAGCTGGAAGTTGTCATGGATTCCAACAAAGATGATGGTGTGCAAGCAAAGCTAAGTGATGGATGTAGACCGAGGGAAGTCAAACTCCTTACGTGTCAAATTATCTAGTCCTTGTAAAACTCCTGACATTGGGTCAAGCAAATTATTCTATTAAGTTGAATAAAAAAAAAAAAAAAAAAAAAAAGAGGACTCAAGTGATTGAATGATGTTTGGTTGACAGTCAAACATAAGACAGGCAGCAGACTTTTAAGGTTCATTTTTGGCACTAAAACTACATACTGTGTGCCAGGTAAAAGTAGGATAAATTATTTGAGGACAAAATGTAGCTGACCAGGAAAACTTTACTGCCTGGGAACACTATCAGGCTATAGAAAAGTTAAAAATATTTAAAATCACCTGGGCATTAAAATCACATAGCCAACAGACTAGATGTTGTCAGACAGATATAAGAGCAGCTTTCCTCTCTGTGAAACTTAGAGGCCATTCCTCATTCCCACAGCCTTCTCATGAGCCCTAGGTTCATGTCAACTGCACCACAGTTACTTTGAGCAGGAAAGAGGCTTGCTTATTGTTTCTGGATTGGTTGGTTAGTTAGTTGACTGTTTCTAGTGTTTAATTCACTGTCTGCTAGACACTTCGTTCTGTGACTGTATAATAGAGTCCCTTACATTTTCTGGCACAACAAAGTAGTCACTCAAAGGGCACTGGAATTAGTGAAAATGAAAAGCCAGTGACTCCAGAGCAAAATCAATTTTCAGCAGAGAAATAGCATACCTTTATTAATAAATACATTTCAGTCTAGCCAGACTTTCCTCACAACATTGGCCTTTATGCCTGTGTAGACAAAAGTATCTGATATCACTGGTATTTAGACCACTGTGGCCTGCAGTGAGGTAGGTAACATGTCCAAACTCTGATAAGACCGCAGAAAAGAATAGTAGCACCAACAGGACAAATTAAGCTAATTACATATAATTGCAGTCCCATACCAGAAGCAAGACCTTTGCAAGAGACTTCCAGCCAAACCAATGTATTTAAGCAGCCTTTCTCTCTCCCCCTAGAAAGATTTGAACTTGAATTGCTGATTTTTTCTGTCATGACTCTTATCTCTGACCTACAAGATTAACTACTGTTCAGTTCATGAGCCTGTCTTAATTTTGACATAGATGAAATACAATCTAGGGAATTTAAAAGGGGAATTTAATTTAATTTCCCTGTCACACACACACAAATAAAAAATAGAAAAATCTTGTGAAGACAAGAAAATTATCTGCTGACTGCTGATCAACTGAATAATGCATATAAAAAATAAAATACTATGTTCAAGAGGATGACTCAAAATGCTAAGGGAAGGCCTTTCAAGTAGCCTTTACTTAATGTGGAGTGATGAAGTCAGAGAACAATCTTACCTGACTGTTCCTAGAAAATCTGTTTAAATTTCTTTCCTCTGTAAAGGGCACTATCAAAGCTGTTTACACTGAACCCACAAAATCTGGAAAGCTAAAGCACAAAGCCTTCACATGATGGATCTTTGCTGGATGCATTGTACAAGCTGAGTTTGCATTGTCTTCACTCATTTGCATGCTCAAGTCAATTTTAGGGCTTCATATGCAATAGTAATGTTAAATCCTTGACTTGATGAACTTTGACAAAGTTTTGATATTGACTTCAGTGAGGCCAGGATATCACTTCCCAATATATCTCTAGAAACGCACGGTGGTTAAGTAAGAGGAATGTTTGCAAAATATGTAATACATCAAATTTTTGTGACTCTTCTAAACAAAAGATGTCTAGCAGCCAGATCTAACAGCTCAAAATCTGGACTGGACACCTCAGTGTCACCAGTACCTCATGACATCTTTTGCCAACATATCCCCTTTCAGCTCCTTCATTTTTAAACCATGGGTTATGAAACTCACCAATGCAAAACTGAGATATACAGCAAAAGCTTGCTGGATTAATGTTATAATATACTTAAAGGTCATGTGGACACATGTTTTTCCAGTAATAATATATACAGTTCCTCACCATTCAAGTATATACTTCGCAGAGCTCCCTTTTATGGTGTATTGGTGTAGGTAGTATAAATCTCATGAAAAAGCAAAAAAATGAACAAATTCTTACATGTTGCATTTACATCAGTAATGCTATTCAGGTGCTGCTCAAGTTTTCACGAGATCTAGTCCCTTGCACAAAAAGGGAAAGCTGTGAATATTTAAACTCTGAAAGTGCAGTCATTAAAAAAGGAAAAAATTATAAGAAGAAAAAAAAAAAAACTGCAAAAGGTCAGATACCATCCAGTTTATTCAAAAGAGCACCTTAGTCAGAGAATTATTCTTAGCCCTATAGTAATCTTCAAATGTTAAGTTAGATGGGTATCTCTCTACGGCTAGAAATATGGCATGAAGGTCAGCCATGACTTGATCTTTTCTAGAGCTGGCAACACTCCCTCTTGAAGTGGGAGGTTAAACTAGATGACTTCCAGAGTTTCCTTCCAACAAACATTTCTATGATAGCATGATCTCATGCCTATATTGCAATTAAAGTGACCATCTTATTTTTTAAAAGACCTTTGAGATGTGCAGAGTTCATTTCAATTGTTCCTATAGAAAGAGCTTGAAGGAAGGAAGTTTCCATCATGTTGATTCTTTATCTTCGTACATCATACTTTAGACAATAACAGCATATTTTACTTCTGGCTGGCAGTGGGAAATAATTTGCAGGGAAATAGCATCCATACAGCATGTGTTTGTTTGTGTATATGTGCATGGAAGTCTGAACACTAGCAAAAGGAGTGGGTTTGCAGGCCTGTGGGGCTTGTGTGTCCAAGTGCCAGACACTGGGGAGATGCAAAATTGAGGGGAAGTTACAGGATAGACTGTATGTATAAGAGCACATCAGCTACTGGAAGGATACATATTGTATTATGTACATATATATGCATACGTATACATACATACATGTAGAATCGTAGAATAGTTTGGGTTGGAAGGGACCTCAAAGATCATGTAATTCCAACCCCCCTGCCATAGGCAGGGACACCTCCCACCAGACCAGGATGCTCAAAACCCCATCCAACTGGCCTTGAACACTCCCAGGGATGGGACATCCACAGCTTCTCTGGGCAACCTGTGCCAATGCCTCACCACCCTTTGAGTGAAGAATGTCTTCCTAATGTCTGATCTAAATCTACCCTCTTTTAGTTTAGAACCGTTACTTCTTATCCTATCACTACACTTCCTGATAATGACTTATATTTTCCACTCTCCGGTCTGAGAAGGTAACTGGGTGGCACTGATTGTTTTTCCTTGACTGCTGTGTTTTCTGGCTGTGTTGATCTGTAGGATCAGCTGTGTAGAGATATATGTATGATTTGTGTCCACGTGTGCTGGAAATACACACTCAGCCCCGCTGGACCTGGGGGCAAGGAGCTGCTGCAGCCCCAACTCTGTCAGGCTGGATTTGGCAACCCGCAGCACTTGGGAATCCTCTGGTTCCCCAAATCCTCTGACTCCCTAAAGCCCTATTAGGCTGATAGATAGCATATGCTTATATATATACATAACTTAACAGATACTTTAACTGTCTCAGAGCTAAAATCGGTCAGGCCCACCATGTATACCAACGTAAGATGGAGAACTGATTAACTTATGTTTACAGCTTTACAGAACTGTGTCAGGCCCTAATTCAGAAAACAAATATTTGTCTAATTGCAGACATATCAAATGTACCAAGACTTTAAGTTATATTTTAAGTACCTCTTTAATCAGATTATATGTCAGCAGGCATCTATCGTCATGGCTGAGGTGACAGTCAAGGATGTTGTCTTTAACTTTGCTTCTATCCACAACAACCCCAGTATTCAGTAGTGCTTCCAACCTATGTTCAGTGTCTTTTGGAGTGTATGGACCTAACTTCACACAGGGCTTTTTGTCAGACAGCCATGCAGTGAGGACACATGTGCCATCCACATGTTCCCTGGCTTTTGGGACATGTGATAAGACTGGTGGCTTCTTTCTCTTTCATCCCTAATTCCAGCCAAGCACATCTTCTTACCACAGTCTTTGCCCTTGGTGGTCAAGCCATTCTCAGGAGAGAGAGGGATTTGAACTTCTTTATGTTAGCATGGGCCTGGTATCTAAGTTTCCTGCTTCAAAGAGATTGATACAGTCTTTTGTACTGGTAAATATGCCCAAATGTAGGGCATTTCCGACGTGGAAGAAAACAGCAGGCTGACCTTCTTTCCTCTTTGGTGCCTAACCTCCAAAAAGGTTTTAACGCTAAGAATTCAGACCTGAGATAAGGGCTTGAATCCACAAAAAAATGGTGGACTTTGAAGGCATCCTTTAGTGTTCCCTTATGACTGAAGTAGACAGTGCTTCTATGGTGACTGTGCTGGCTGCTCTCATTCTGGGGTGACTAATGCTCCTCTGGTGCTGCAGAACCTGAAAGGGCTCTGGATTCAGCCCTAGAAAGTAAAGAGCTACCATACTGAATATGTTTGTGGGCGCAGGCCTGAGTGAATGCATTAGGAGGAAAGGAGGCTTGATCTAGGGAGGCTGGAAAACTGGAGGAGCTCAGGACCCTCTGCATTCTCTGCCTGCAGCTCTGCTCACTGAGAGGGTAACTTCCACTTCCACCAGCTGGCCATGCTGCCCTGCTGAAGGTCACCACACCCATCTCTACCTCCACTGGGTGAAATGCTCATCAAAATGCAATTTGAGCTCTGTGGGCAGAAAGAAGTGGGTCAGAAGAGCCCCCCAGTTGCCCTGTGTTAACTGACCCACCACAGTTTGAGTGAAAGGCAGCAGTGAGGAGCAGCAGGAGGTGATAATCTTTCAGCTGATGTCATGGCAGTGGGAAGAAAACTTAATCAAGGCTGAGATATTTATTTGAGGAGGGTAATGGAGACAGCACCTTAATTACTATGAGAAGGGGGGAAAAAAGAGATCTTTGAATCTTTCCTGACTGCTTATTCCGTTTATCAGTATTTTTCACCAGCTTCCAAAAGAAATAAATCAGCAAGAAAAGAAAGAAGTCAGCAAGAATGTGGCAGTGCAGGCTGTATACAGTACATGCTAGATCCTTATCACCTTCAAATTTGCTGCATTTTTATAGGGAAAGTCACATTCAGATGTGACTTTCAGGAACCCCAGGCCATGCACATAAAGGCAAGCTCTTCCTTGTCTATCTAAATGCCGGGCAATGTCTTCATTTCTGAGTACACAAGGTAAGGCAGCTTAAGCAGGCTGGCTTTCAAATGGGATATTTAGCATTTTCTGAAAGCCAAGCCCATGCATCTAAAGTTTAATATATCTCAGAAATAGGGGTAGTTGGAATAACAAGTCTGGGAAAGTTTTGGCCTGCACACAGTGCAAATGAAACAACATGAGAACAAAATCTGGCTGTCACCTGTGCAGTGCTCACACCAGTGGCAGTGCTTGCTATCATGAGAAGCTCTGTGAATGAAATTGTTCTCAGTAAGAAGCATTTTGCACAGTAATATGTGACTGCTCGATTAGCTACTTGCTGCATAAACTATCTTAATTTTTACTTTGGAGTCATACACAAGCCGGACCTTCCAGATACTTTGAAAAACAAGCAGAACAAGAAGGTGGCAAACACAACCAAAGAGAGTTAGGGATCAGTCAAGCTGGACACGGCAACAGGATTCGGCAGGAGACATATAAGAGGCTTTAATGTGCCAGCAACACAATTATTTTACACAACACTATTTTCATGATTAGTTATTACACATTATATGACAGCATTCCCATGCCTTCAGGCTTTTTGTAACAGTAGGAGAAATGGTGGGCTGGAGGAGACAGCTGGACTTGCACTTGGTATATGTCAGTTTACTTAAGCAGAACCATTTTACTGCTGCTGGAGGAATGCAGCAAAAGGTCAGTGCTGAAACTTCGCTAAAGTAAGTTGAGCACACATTCCAGCTGCGAACATATGCTGACTACTTGCTTGATCAAAAAGGAAATTTCAGAGCTCTGCTACATGCTTGCCTTGACCCTGCTCCATACCGCCTGTCTAGCGTGCATCAGACAAACTGTTCTCTAATCCTGCATGGAATACACATTCTGTTAAAAGATGCTTGGAATAGTTGCATATCATCATTAGTAGAGCAATCTTAAACTCGGCTCATGCATACGGAAAAGTGCATGATAGCAGTGAGAGGGATGTCACAAGGAGAGGTGTTGTATGAATGCATTAAATGTGTGTTTTTATTCCTTAGTCCTGTGTTCCCACCATAACCCAACCCTGTCCAAGTGAATCATCTTTGCAGGAGAAAATTAAACTCAGCTCTTGTATTTCCCTTGTCTGTGTCTTTAAATATTTAATCTTCTGGAGCTACTCTGATCTGGTCAGTGTCAGAGGAAGAATCCTGTGCTGACAAAACGCACTAAGAACCTACACCAACTTAACTGGGCTGTTACAAATTTCAGAAGTGAAGCTCTTATAACTGCAAGAGCTTCTGGCTGATTTAGAACATGCCCTCATAACATCGCTTGATAAAAATAAGACTCTGGCTTTTTAATAGAACAAATTGCCTGGGTTTTATATTTAACCACAGTCAGTGTTAAAGCTATAACTGGTTTTCAGAATATTTTAGGAATCTGATCTTGATCTTCCATATGTTAAAAACCATCACAACAAATACCTTGCATTGTGGCTCCTGAGGAAGATATAACAAGGTGGCTGCAGCCTGAATTAAAAAGCATTTATTTTATGTTCAGATTTGCTACTCTTATCAGAGTAGGTATCAGAAATGATCATTTCGAGGTAAGCAAGGAGGCAGTCTTGAGCCAGATAACCTTGCAAACCTGCATGTTGTTTGGAGAGAGGGCACCAATGTTCCCACTACTCACAGCCAGCTCTTCAAAAACTCAGAGGCTCCACTTCGAAAAATGGTACTTGTATTTAGGACCCTCACTGCACTGGGAGCAGAGGATATTTTGACAAAAAGAAATGGATTCCTTTCTGAAAAATGGGACTTGCAGACTTTAAGAATATTACATGATGATCATGGTAATCAGATTAAAACTCTGGGTTTACTAATCTCAATTTGTCTTTGGGTTGTGCTTCAGTCAGTCTAACTGTATAGTACAGTCATGGTTTAGTAGCAATACATCTAGAATAACGAACATTAAAAAGAACATGTTAAAAGTAAGAGAAAAAAATAAAAGAAAAGCCTTAGTGGCTGCCTTTTATGATTTTCTTTTTTTTTTTTTTTTCTGTTTACTGTGGGTACTACATAGTGTTCAATCACAATGCATTAATTTGGAGAGAATAAACAACATGACGCATCAATAGAAGAATCCAACACTAGCACCAGGTTAGTTTCTTTTCACTTACTCAGATGTTTGCAGTTAACAACAAAGCACAGGAAGAGTTGATACAAAGAGGATAGGACCATGAAAAGTTGGAAGAGTGGATTGACAGGGCTCTCATGCAGTCCAGCATTAACAAATGAAAAGCGCTGCTTCCTGGCAAGACCTAATTTCTCACAACAGTACAGACTGGGCACTGACTGATGGGGGTGCAGCTTCACTTTTAGAAGGGGTGGGGGATCCTGGTGGAGGGCAAGATGAACTTGAGGCAGCAGTTGTGGTGAGGAAGGACAGCTATATCCCACTGCATTAGCAAGAATGTTGCCTAGAGTTCAAGGGAGACAATTATTTCCCTGTAACTGGCACTGGTGAGGCCACATCTGGTGTGCTACCAGTTGCTATCAGTTTGGGGCATCTGAGCACAAGAGAGAGGTCAACAGATTAGAGAGAGTACAATGGGGAGCCCTAGGATGCACAGGGGGCTGAAGCACATGATGTTCAAGGCGAGGCTGAGGGTGCTGTCAGCAACATACCAAGCATCAAGGTAACTGCTCAGCTGTCTGTAGCTTTTTTGAGCTTTAGCCTTCTAGCAAAGTAAAAATGCTTCCATTTGTCTCAGAAAGATGCTTTTTGAATAGGGTCCTGGATTTATCCATGAAGTCGTTCTGTCATCCTATGGAGAATTCACAAAATTTGAATGCTGCATGTGTGTAATAAATATTTGTTTCAAGCAAAGGAGAAACCAACAGAGTCCAATTCCAGGCGCTCTCCACAAGAGAGGTATAGGTCTCAGAGAATGACCAGAGCTCAAATTCTGGTCCAATTCTACTTTTTTGAATTCCATGTTTTATTTTTTTTTCCATGTTTCTTTTATAACCTCTTATACCGTGGAAGTACAGGCCACTCCATATCCATCACCCCTCATCTAATACTGATATAAAATAAAGGTTCACTGACTGCTTATTTTGCACCCTCTGCTCATTAATGCTCTGATCTTCAAACTACTTCTATATGTACCTATGTTTACTACTGTAAATTAGGCCAGTTCAGCCATGTGCAGTAGCATGTGCCTAATTTTGAGTGTGTAAGCAGTCCAAGGGTCAACAGGAAACAAAGACCACAGCCTTAAGAATTGAAACTTGCTCAGTTATCTACTGGTTGATCCCAGCCACCTGCTGCATATCTTTTGTCCTTAATGATGTAAGCCACAATACTTACTAGCTACCTGTTCTGCATATGTTTTATTGTTGCTTGCTCCACACTCCAACCTTTTATATGTTTTTCCTGTATGCCCCTGCAGATCTGATATGCTTCCCACAATTTATAAGACAAATTTCCACATATGCATGCAAAATTGCTTCCAGATATGTTGGTATCTTTAAATACCACATAATCACCTTTTTGTCTCAAAATGATGTGATTTTGCTCTTTTCCTTTCTTCTCCACTTCCTGCAGAGATTTATTTCCACCTTCCCACCTTTCCTACCAAAGTGTCCTTGTAGAACTAAATCTTATCATTTATAGGGTCTTAAACAGTAGAAAGGCAGTCCCTGGCAATTACATCATGGTATCTCCAAAATTATAACTTTTACCTGTTCCTTACTAGTCAACAATTTTAATACTCTCTCTCTCTCTCTCTTTTTTTTTTTTTTTTTCCTTCACTGGCAGCTGTATGAATCCAGTTCTCAGAGATCAATCTTCTGAAAAAAAATGTTGGACTTGGTGATCCTTGTGGGTCTCTTCCAACTTGGGTATTCTCTGTAATAATTGGGTAAGGATTTATTCAGAGTAAAAATTGATTATCCTATTCCTACAAAGACTATAATAACAAGTTCTGTATATCTGACTCTTTGTTAATGATACAAAATCTACAAAAAATCTGTGTTAGAGTAACTCATTTTTTAATCCATTCTTGTATTCTAATTCACCGTCTTCCACTCCTCCTTTTGTAAGTCCTGCTTAAAGTTCACTAACATCATTTCATTTAGCTGTTCACTGGATAAAGAGCTCTGCTGGACAATAGTTCAGATAAGCTAAGCAAATATTCTGCCACATGCTAACCAAATGGGTGAGTTGTGAGACCTTGCTTACCTTCCCTGCTCCTTGCTTTTTGTGTGCAAGCACTCATGCTTCTGCCTAGAATAAATCTTTACCTTTACCAGACTAATTTATTGTTGAAGTTAAAATTTAGCCAAAGGCCTAAATGAATAGCTAGCAATTCTATAACAAACAACCTGGCTTGAGCATTGGGAAGAAACTAAAATCAAAATCTCACAGAAACTGTGGCTTACTTATTACAGAGCACTTCTCATGCAGTGCCAAACAAAAGCACTCTTCTCTCTACAAAAACCATAGGATGTTCCGTCTTTTTCTTTCTTCACCCATCAATGAAATCAATCTTTTTCTTTCTTCACCCTTGGCAATGAAAGCATCTGTGTTACAATCATATTGATCTGGGTAGTTGAACTCAGTGAGGGCTCGTACCAATTCTCCCATTGTGCGTTCCTGATCCCTTGCAAGTTCTATACAAATTTTGAGCTTCTCAGCAGACTCTGACATAGTTTGAACCCTCTTTTCTGTATCATTTGTCCTGCTGTTGAGAAGCTGAAGGATATCCTGTTCACGTCTCCTGTTCAGAAAAGGAGCTATAGGAACAAAAACTGAATTACTGCAATTGTGCATGAAAATTCATTTGGCTTGTTTTAGTCTGCAAATCTGACCAGATAGAGCATAGATTACTTCCAAAATGTCCCAATTTAGCTGATGAACTTTCTGTTTGGATGAATTTCTGGTGCCTGAGTTTTAGCTACCCATCTAGATAGCTGTCTGAGAATGCAGCCTGGAGCTTTACTAGACCCCTGATGATGAGAAAAAGATATCGTTTTGGATGCATATTTTTAAAGAGTGAATGAAAAATCTTCAGTTACTTCTGTAGATCCTGATTAAGTGCAGGTCCCTTTCAATCAATCCCAGAAACTGATTAATTTATATTAAATAACAAAGAAATAAAAGGAAGGACAAATCCCTTGCTCTCTACCTTCATTTTCTTATTTCTAAGAGCTTCACATAAAAAACAACATGAAAGGAAAATCCTAGCTCCATCTTTCAGCACAAATGATGTTTTCAAGCAATCAAAAAGTTCAAGCTGACAGCTATCTGATTTATATTCCTAGAGCTTGAAGACAGAGCATACTATCTACTATCTTTTGGACATCTTTGAGGACAGCATGTTATAAGGAAAAATTATTTACCCTTGGCACAACACTGAAGGCACAGCCCAAGTCCATGCTGTGGTCTTCCTCATCTTCCCTTCTTGCTGCTGCCTGATAGTGTTAAGTATTTCACTGGTCAGGCTGCTCTTACATTGGAGTTAGCACTGCTTGGAGCAGGAGGCTGAACTTGAACTCCTTAGGTCCCTTCTAATATACATGTTTCAATGACTCTGACTCACTCAGGGGCTTAGGGAAACTGAGAGAAGTTTAGTGAGAAAGGGCAGGAGAAGACTTGTTGAGATCTTCAGTAATACCATCGGCACACCAGATTTTCTCCCTATGTGAGCTATTAAATTGTTGCTCTTTTTGTACATGCAATAACATGATAGGAACACTGTGGAACAACACTGAGACCAAGTAAAAGAAACACCCAAGGAAGAAACAATGAGTTTCTTCCATGGGTGGGGTAAGGCTTAGTCTGAAAAATCTGCCAATGGCATAAGATGGGCAGTAAAAGGGAACTGGCATCCCATGGCTGCTGTGATTTAATTTCAGAAGCATAAAGAATTTGGAGAATCTGTTTTTCTTGCTCTTATTCCACAACATATTCAGAGCATGAGCCAGCATTTGTGATGTGGCTGGTGAGACTTGTGTCCCTGATCTCCTTATAGCTAGGAAGTCTTAGGATGCCTAATCATGTGGAAAGCACATGCAGCTGACACCAGAAGCCAGGGGTTTCTGAAACCCTACCTGAGTCACTTAGATCAGTCTGGAGTTTTGATGCCCTTTAAAAATTTCACCCAAGTATAGATCTGGAAGAAAGTGGGATTAAAGGGGCTGTGGTGGTTTTACCGTGCTAGGCAGTTGAACACCACAACCGCTCTCTCACTCCCCCTCCTCAGATGAGGAGGGGAAGAAGTAAAGGAAAGAACAACTCACGGGTTGAGATAAGGATGATTTAATTAAAAAGGGGAAATATATATATATATATATATAATTAAGGAAATATTATTATTAATTAAACAATTCAACTAAAGGGAAAAAAGGGAAAGGGGAAAAGGGAGGGGGAAAGGGAATAACTAAACAAAACAAGTAAAGGCTATGTGGAAGTGCAGAGGAAAGAAATTACTCTCTACTTCCCACAAATGAGCGATGCTTGACCACGTCCTTGAAGCAGGGCCTCAACGCACGTAGCCAGTGTTCGGGAGGAGGACAGACGTTTTCGCAACGAGAGCCCACCCCTCCCCTCTTCTTCCTTTTTCCACCTTTTATTGCTGAGTGTGACATCATATGGTATGGAATATCCCTTTGGTTGGTTTAGGTCAGCTGCCCTGCTGATGTTTCTTTCTCACTTTTTGCCCACCCCCTAGGAGGGTCAGAGAGAGAGTCCTGATGCTGTGCCAGCACTTCTCAGCAGCAGACACAACACTGGTGTGATACCACTGCTGTTCTAGCTACAGGTGCAGAGCGCAGCACTGTATGGGCTGCTGCAGGGAAAGTTAACATCCCAGCCAGACCCAGTACAGGGGCACGCTATGCAGCAACTCTCCACCCACTCTTATGTAGCTGGGAATGTGCAAATGCTGTAGCACAAAACAAAGTCATGCAGTCTTTGAATATACCCAGAGCATCCTGTACACTGCAGCCTGTGGCTGAGACACCCTCCTGACACAAATATTTGTGAAGACTCTGTAGGACTTCAGATAATAGGCTTGAGATAGCTTTTCAGAGCTCAGTGAAGAAACATGTCTGTGCTGTTGGGAGAAAAGTGCAAAAGATTTCTGAGCAGACACCATCACTGAAAATGCTGCTGGATCAAACACAACATAACCTGGTTGTGACCAGCTCACACACATTTACTTGCAGTCTGTCTGCTGCTCTGTTCCTGAGCTGGTTGCTGGGCACCAGGGAGGGGATTCATCTCCAGATTAAAAAACTTCCATTTAAGTGTCAATGTGTGTGTGCGAAGACCTTGTCAATGAAGGTAGTGGGGTCCTGAGAAGGCTTCAGCTCACCCTGGAGAAGACACCTCCTGGCTGGTGAGCTGAGTCAATTTCTGCACTCCTTGACGGTGTTAACTAGACCCCTCCCCCTGACTGTACTGCAAGCTTAGACCCTCGTAGCACATGGACTCACTGTAGTGTATGCACCTTCACACCCACGTATGAACACAGAGCAGTTGTTCACCCAAAATGGCCCAGGAACTCTTGCCAGAACAGGTTTCTCTTCTGCTCTCCTCTTGCAGTGGGATGCCCTGGGTTTTGACCCCTTCCAGGACTCACTCTAACTAATTCAGCCTTCCCCTGTGAATGAGCAACATGACAAGGGTTACACACCTGTATTTCTTGCAGGATTTTGAAATCCTCAGATGTGGTGAGTACCTTCTCTTTCCCCACCAACACAACAGTGAGAATGGAAAAAGGAAAGAGGGCAGAAGAAGTCAAAGACAGGTTCCTTTCCTGGTGAAATTCAGCAACAAATTGTAACTATTATCAAAGCTGGGTTCCAAGCTTTAGACCTTCAGTGTTGCCCACCTTGCAAGAAACCAGGAAAGAGTTCAAGTGGCCCCATAAAGTCCCCATGATTCATATTTCTTCTCTGAAACATGAGGGATCAAGACCAAGAGATACAGAATTGACATGCAAGAGAAAGCCGTCACCTGAACTAATGGAACACAAACAAAGGAAGACACGTTTACCTGGCAAGTGGCAGACATTGCCTTCAGCCTTCAAAACTGGATTACTGCAAATCATCTGAATGGCTTCCACAGTCAGGAATAACCTAAAGAATTTGTCAGTTGGACTCTTGTACAAAACCTCACCACTACCACCAACAAAAAATGCTGTTTTTGCTTTCCTATTGATGATGCTACCTGAATGGGCCATTTAGTGTCCCTGTCTCTATCCCTGCATTGTCCTTGTTCCTGCTGTAATGATAAAACCCTGCATGTAATAAACTAAAACCAAATTAAACATGTCCCACATCATTCTACTCTTCTAATAAATAACACTGAAGAGATCTCTGTGGGGGCTAGTGGCTGTCACTTTTTTAAACTCAGCATTTTGCCCTCAGACTGCCTGTCCTTGCAGAGTGGGAACAGCTGAGGAGGTGATGAGAGAGGCAGTGGGTTGGTGTGCAGAGCACTGGCTTGGGAAGCAAAATGTTCACCATGGATTCACTGCTCTGTCTTCTGAAATTCATTTCAATCTCTGTAAGATATGGAGAGACAGATTTAGCCACCTCAAAACTGTTGTTGGTGGGATTTTATTGTGCCCAGGTATATAGAGAAGGCCCAGGCCATCTGCACTAAAATACATCTCTTACTGACAACTCTGCACCACAGAAGTCTTTTCCTGTGCTTCCAGAGAGCAGTCCCAAATCTTCAAGTGTCCTCCAAGCTGCACCAGCAAGAGCTCTACAGGGGAGCCAGTGCAATCACCAGCTACTTTGGCCACTCCATTTCCTACTCAACACCAACCACTTCTGCAGCCTATGTGGGCTACCTTCTCCTCACAGTCCCTAGAACAGAGGAGAAATTGAAACACAATTTCTTTTCCCAGAGGTCTTCCAGGCTCTGGGATTCTATGCCAAGCTTTAAACTGGGATAAGCCTAGGAAAGCTCTTGTGTGGAACACTAGAAAGGTAAGATGCAAGCTCTGCTCTGTTACATCATGGTACACCAAGAACAACTCTGTTGCAAGAAGGAATTTGTGTTCATGTCAAAAAGAGCAAGATTTGCCCATAATCCTGTCTGTGTGCAAACACAGTAAAGTTACTCTGTGTCCCTATGAACTAACTTCCGTGCTAATGATTTGGGAGAAAAGATTAATCTGTTTTGCATATCTATGTTTGACATGCCCTCTTTGGATTATGAATATGAATTTAGCTTGAATGATCTGTAAACCAAGATTTTTCCAAGTAAGTTAGAATACTTAGATATTCCTGACTCTTCTATGGCTTCCTTTGGGAGTGGATCTTTTCCTCTAATTTCTCAAAAAAAAATGCCAGGAAGGTGTTCTGTCATTTGTACCTGCCTGTAGGAAACTAGCATGTAAAACCTCAATGAGAGGCCTTGTGGTGGAATGGGAAGGTGATACTTATTATAAACAATTCTCTAAGTTGTTTTCTCCTACCCACATGTTCACATGCACCAAGACATATGTGCCCAAGTGTCCTGACCAGGATCACTGCTTGTGACGTGGAAGATGAGGGAAGCCAGCTGTTACCTCCTCAGTCTGTGTCTTGGTTTCACTTTGACTGGTGATGATAAGCTGGTTTTTGAATATGCCTTTTACATGCTTTGGAAGTCAGCAGCTGTAGCAAGGTGATATTTTGTTTCAAAAGCTTGTTTGCTTCAGCCTCTAAGTGTCTTAGTCAAGGTGCCTGTCTATTTTCTTGCTTATTCACTCTGGGTATAAATGGCTACACATCTGCCTTTCCTGTGGGATAACGGGAAGAAGAATAACAAATGCAGAGTGCTATAGCCCTCTCTGTCATTGTCCTGCCATCAGCATTCTGGTCTTCTACTGATTAGTCGTATGTGCTGTAGCCCTATCCAATGTGGGCTGTCTGATCTTAAGGTCAACAACACACCCAGTGTTTACCAGTTTTATTTCTGTTAGCTGGGTCCTTGGGTATTAATACAAGTCATTTTCATAACCCTTGCTATATTTTCTTTTGGTTTTGCTTTCATACACACATTCTATGATTTATGTCTTTCATTCATAATAGTGTTTTTTTGCAATTCTCTACATGCTGGCCAACTCACTTCAGCAAATCCCCTGTGCCTAAAGATGGTCTGATGGGGCTCTATGTTCATACTGGGGCTAACAGTCCTGTGCGAGATATCCAGAGCCTGCAATGCCCTGCCATAGCAGTCAGATCTGTGACCCAGCAATCTCCTTCCTCCTCTGTTCCACCACCAGCATGGATCTTCAGCACAGGCAAGGTGAACAATTTTAGTTTGACTTTCTGCTTTCGAATGAGGGACGGCTCTTTCTGTGCCTTAAAATAGGGAGAGACTTTTAAGAGATTTGAAAATGGAACCCTGGAGCCTAGATCACTGTGCATTTTTGAAAGATGTGCTCTGAATCTGGATCACATTACTGCTCAGCTGCCTGGCTTTTCCTAGATTATCTGAAAGTGGATCTGTATTGCTGTGTTCCAAAGGGGCTTTATTCCAATTGAATCAGAAACTCTAGAACTTACACAAAAGTTCGTCTTCAGACACCTTTCCTAATACACTAAAACTCAGCAACCTTCTGGCTATGATCAGACTGTGAGGTAGTTCAAGACTCATTTCAGCTCTGATGCAAAATTGCCGAGTAGTACAAGACTATAGTACACACCTCGTTTCTCAGCTGCACACCATTCACCACTCAGTCTTAGGCTGGGTACCAAGACTCTCTCTCTGAGGACTGTCAGACATCCCAGTGGAGTGACAAGTTTTAGCTATTGTTTTAGTTTCCAGATCAAAAAAAATGTGGCAGATATGCCAGTAAAAGTTAGAGAAGCTCTTTTAGCCCATGCCTTGGCCCTGTTGTGAGAAAAGTGACAAATAAGACAAAGGTGATTGTAAGCTGGTGATGGAAAGCCAGCTCTGCACCCTCCTCCCTCAACCCGTGAAACCACCAACTGCTGTTTTGCCTGATGATTGACAGCTGTATTCTGCTTTTCCTCTTAGGACACTGATCACAAGCAAACTGCAAAATTACACTTCAAACATTCCTTAGGGAGAAGAAAACAACACTTGGGAAGTGAATATTAACAATGCATATTTTAGAGACAGGGATGGCTTTTTTCTTGGAGTCACATGCATTCGGAATGAGCAGGACTTCAAACTGTACTATAAAACAATCTAGGAAGTCGATGCTTCATCCCTGCAACATCCCTATAACCATGAGCCTTTTTTTCTGTCAGCACTGGCCTCCTATAGAGACACTACAGCTGTGCTGAGAGGGTGAAAAATGCAGGTAATTGCTAAAAATTATATATGCAGTACACACCGTGGAACAATCATGAGATAAAGTAGACAGCAGCAGAGAAAGTGATATTATTTTTTTTCATCATGAGCAAAAGGCAGAAGATAACCTTAATTCTGCTTAGACCAAGACATAGAGCTTCTGAAATGCCACCTGGCACAAGCTGGGGGACTAGTCCATTGGTTCCCAGTCTTTTTATAACTGAGCCCCTCTCAAGAGAGTAATCAGTATTTCACACGTCACCAAATCTATCTGCTCACCTGCTTCAAGGCTACCATCTCCTTCCCATCACTCACAGTGCTTCTGCTCGAGTGTCTGCTGTGTCCATGGCCTCATATTACAGCCCTGTGAATGTGAAACTGTATGTCATGCCTGATGTGCTCGGTTCCACTGTGCTTCCAGGTACTCTCCTTACTAGCGTGCAGGCATCTCAAATGACACGGACAACACAAGTTCTGTGCTGTGAAAAGCTGCCAGGCATATTGGCAAAAATATTTGCAGATATTTCAGCCATTTTCCACCACCTAGTGTATTAAAAAGCTCCATGAAACTAATTAAGATAAAAGACTGATCTGCTAGACTTGAAGGAAGAAAGAAAAGAAGAAGAAAACAACAACAGTGCAAAATGAAGGGAAATAAGTAAGACAGTCTCAGGAGGAAGAGGAAAATGATGACGCTTGTCATTTACAAAAGTAAATAATAAAAGTAAAGGAACACTTGGGTTTGAGTAAAAGAGACAGTGAAAAGGTAGGGAGGAGTGGCCATTTCCCTCTCTTTAATACATTGCCAAAGCTCTTGTATTGCAAATACAATTGCACACCTGCAAATGTATTCTAGAGCAGCACAGATCCAAGTTTTTTTCACTGTATTAAGACACATGTCCTTTCCAAATAAATGGGATCACTTGGCAGTCATCTCAGTGAAAACCAAAAACACTTAAGAACATCAGCAATGTCCCCTTGCTACCAGCAACTGCAAGCTCAATGCTTGTGCCTGCATGCCTGGCTTAGCAGAATTGCAACTGCAAACAGCAGAAGCATGTTCGAGTAAAAACAGTAGGAACAAGCGCCACCTTTCACATGGCTTACCTCTATGTTAACAGACCAGGAACACTCTTTTAGAGGCACAGAAAAGCTGTTAGTGCATGGGCCGCTATCATAAGGGGTGCCCTAGATTTGCTGGGCATGCATTAAAAGAGAAACAGCCACTTCAAGCCAGTTCTCCCCAAATGCTGAGCTACCCTGATGTACACCCAGCAATCATGCAGCTAAGGAAGTGACTGCAAAGTTTTCATTGCTCTCTGATGAGGTCCATGACTGTTTTTACACCTTCTTCTCTAAATAAGGAAGCTGCCTGCAAGGTCTCTGACTGCCCAACCAATTTGATTCCTTTGCTTTGCGCAGCCAATGAAACCTCACTCCTGCCTCTGGTCTTGGATGACAGCACTCATCAAACCCCAGCCAGCCTGGGAGGACAGCAGGTTAATGTTACAGCCATGGCAAGCTTACCTCTGGCAAGCTGTTGATGTCAGAATGATGATGTGGGGAGGGACAGCCTCTGCACTATAAAGATGGGTCAATCAAATAGAACCAAGGCTGCCCACCAGAGAGCAGGACCTCCAAAACATGGTCCCCACCAGTTTGAGTCCTGCTGGCCTGTCTCTGCTTCCAACCCAACTGCTCTCAGGCTTTAGTTTCATGTCAACAATCTCTATTTGCTTTCCAAAAATAAGCTTCTGCCACCATGCTGAAGGGAGAAAAACAAGAAGGGCGGTATTTTTAGGGCCATTAATTCTGACCACGTGCCCAGGAGGTGAACCGGATGACCACTGCACAAAGACTTCTCATCACTATGTTCTCCAAAGCCAGCATTCATCGGACATTGTCTGCTTTCATTCTCCTGTGTTTTTTAGCTGGGATTGCTTCAACATATCCAGTTGTAAGCAGAACTAATGGCACATTGCTGGAAAGAGGATGGCAATCTCTGTTGTCAAGGTCCATTGCTGGGATGTCAGGGGAGAAGTCAGATGTGAACTGGGAGAGTGACTATTTGCTAGGAATCAAGAGGCAGCGGAGGCTTTATTGCAACGTGGGCATCGGGTTTCACCTTCAAATCCTCCCAGACGGAAGGATAAGCGGAGTTCACAATGAAAACCAATACAGTGAGTTGCATCCAGAAATGAAATAGATGTCACTTAATTGCTGTGAACTCTAGTAATTACCCTTCATAGAATGCAAATGTTATTGCTTGTTATTGTTAATCTGTGCTACATCTGTTGCCTTTTAAAAGTCTCTGGGATCAATAAACATTAGAAACCTCCAGGCTGAAACATGTCACAAATGCTTAGACAAATTTAGATACAATTTATTTTTACTTTGCTTTCCTGCACAGATGAGAAAAGACAAAACAGGTTGAAAATTTTTTCTCTGCTGCATTTGCTCACTCCTCACCTTCTCATTTGCCTTTTGAATCTGGGAGGTAGTCACCGAGCTCACAGAGCCAAAGAACGATTTTGGAATCCTACATTTGAGACACTCAGTAATGGAAGGGGCTTGCTGTTCCTGGTGTGCTTGTTCTTACCGCTGCTGATCTGCAACTATAAGATTAAAGGAAAAGCTTTAGTCCTTTTGACTTGATTTTTTCAGTAACAGTAACAGTAATATAAAAATAAGTTACATATTAAAAAGTCCAAGAGAGTCTGATAGTTACAAGAACAAAAGGATACTATAGAATGTAAATATGATTCTGGAATAATTATTATAAGATCCTTTGGTATGTAGAAAAAACATCATCTTCTCTGTGTACTTTTATTGTGCCCAACTAGGGACATAGTTCTAATAAAAGTTATGGTATGTTCATTAGGGTTTTACAATAGTCATATCTGAATTGCCTTTGATTAGGTACAAATTCTGTGGTAATGTTTCTATTAACTTCTTATTTTTTAGGTCTCTTTGAAATATCCACAGTAGAGAGAGGTGTTGTTAGCCTGTTCGGTGTGAAAAGTGCTCTCTTCATTGCAATGAACAACAAGGGGAAGCTATATGGAACGGTGAGTACAAGTGCAAAAAAAATTTAATAATTAAAATAAATTAAATAATTCGAGACAAACAAAAACTACAAAGGTCCTGAGCCTTGGTGTTTTGTTTGTTTGTTTGTTTTTTCCTCTTGAAAATCTCTACTTTCAAGCAGCTTTTCAATTACAGGGAATGTACCCGGCCTAGAGTCATCAGTGTTATTCAGTGCAACAAGTGTTGTGTCTGTTGATGGACTCTTATTTTAAAGCTTTCCAATAACACTGTACAGAAAGCACCCTAGGAAAATGAATGCATTTTGCAAATAGTACAGATTAATTAGATAGCTTCTTCTAAGGGCTCAGCACTGCAAGTGTTGTAGTAAGAGTGAATCCTGCTGATGCCAACACTTTATTACACTTAAAATGAAAGGGTGTGCTTTGGAAAAAGTGCTAGAACCTAAAGTGTGTGTATGTGATCATGTGCCCCTGTATGTGCATACATGAGCGTGTAAGAGAGAGAGAATTAGAGCTATATCAGTGCTAGCTGCTGTTAGTAAAATCATGACAACACACTTCTCCCTACTAAAAACAAACACAGCATGGAGAATAAATAGGAAGTCTACCCTACAAAGCCCACATATGTGACTGGGACTATTTTAAGGATCAGTTTTGTGGGATCAGTCGCAAAGAGAGAAGAAAGAGTAATAGCTATTAACAATGGTATGCAAGTTATACTGAAACATCATCACCATCATCCTCATCTAGAAAGTGCTAGCTATGCTTTTTAAATGCAATTTAATCTCTGAGATCTGAGCAAGGCGTCCTCAGTCTCAACACTGAGTAGAAAAGGCACCTGTTAGGAAGCTTGTTTGAAAGATTCTGGCTCTGGGCAATAAGCAAACCAGCCCATCTCACAATAATGAATGATAATGACAGAACTCATCTTTTTTTTTCTTTTCTTTTTTTTGGGGGGGGTCAAGAAACAATAAAGTCAGTTCCTTTGAAATAGCTGTAATTCCAACAAAGCATTTCAATGCTTAATAAAATACCAAATGTTGTGAAGGACACGTAGCCATTACTAATCTGGCGGTTTCCTGCTCACACAGGTAATGGTAATGGGGCATCTTAAGGTTCCACTCTTGGAATATTAGCTCATTCATGTCTTATTTCAAGCACCTAGAATTGCTAGAAGCCCAAATGCTTTGCTCAGCTAGGTCTTTCTAAAGAAATCCAGAGCTCCTTTGGATTATTTTTTACAGTTTCTATTAAAACTTGCTTATTTTCAAAGGCATTTTTAAAAGCTGAAATAGATGTGCATTCTCCCTTGGACAATGCAATGCCCTGAGTTAAACTCTTATAAACTTTGAATTGTTTTATTACAAAGATGCCCAAGTATAACTGCACTGGTGCTGTCTTATATGCCAGAAACTTGATGTCAAATAATTATTCAGTTTTCTTTTTTAATTTCCTTGGTGCTCTGCATTTGTATCCTGCTTATCCTGCCACCTTCTCTCCCAGATAACTCTATTTCCTTGAATTGAAGTGACACCATATGAAGATAACTAAAACTGTTTTCCTGGCTTAGAAGCTGGAACATCATATCTCACTAACAGATAAATATAATATCACTAATGATGTAACAAAATATAGCATCACTAATGATGTAACAAAACAAAAGTTTTGGTGCTAAACAAAGGTTTTATTCAAATGCTTTATTCAAACAACCAGTTCTCCCTGAACACTGCTGTTTGTGAGAGGACTGAATGTTTTGACAGGCAGCATATAATTCTTTCATAAATGACAGGACCTCTTGCAGAGGAAGGTATGAAATAAAGCTACATCAATTGAGCAAAAGGGCATGATGATGACAAATGATTGCTTACAAAGAAAATGGAGACATCCATGATTTATGATGAATTAACTTGGTCTGTCACAGGAAGTCCACAGTTCATTATCTGGACAGGTGGTATCTGAGTTCATCTGACACCAAATTAGCATTACGGAGGGAGATTTATTGTTGGATGCAGACACTACAGCACCACCTGTTGCGCACTGCAACATGCTCTTCTTCGGTAAAAATGGTAGTAAGAAAAGTGACTTGGGTCTTCCTGAAATACTTATTGCAACTGCTTTGCCCCCGCCCCCCCCTCCCCCCCCCCCCCCCCCACCCCTTCCTATTCTATAGGCTGTTTTCCAAGATGAATGCAAATTCAAAGAAACCTTGCTGCCCAATAACTACAATGCATATGAATCAAATGCTTACCACGGTGCTTACATAGCGCTCAGCAAACATGGGAGAGTGAAGAGAGGAAATAAAGTTTCTCCAGCTATGACAGTGACCCACTTTTTACCAAGAATATGAACATGAATGAAGCAGAAGACTTAATCCCAGGAAAAACTCTTTCATTTTGCACATGGGAATAATCTCCCAGGTAAAGTATTTATACTGTTAATTGAAAAAAATCTATATGTGTATATTTGGATAAAATTATTTGTACTAGATTCATCATATAGCATATGTAATATTATGCTGCTTCTCTTCTCCTCTGTACAAATTTTACATGGCTGTGTGCCTCCTTTGGTGCTGAACAGAGAAAAATGCAAGTTGGAGTGCAAAGAGAAAAAATATTAGGAAGATACAGAATGGCTGTGATAATTATCTAATCAACCATTGATTATTTACTAGCTAATATTAATTACCTCAGATACAAACCCTACATGGTGAGCTGTTTACATATCATGAGCCAAATCATCAAATGACTTTGCTTCACCAGAACTTCAACAGTTTACTCCATCTGAATATCTGCCTGCACCTCCCCTTCTACACACGTACACTTGTGTCCTGTCTTGTGAAGTCCTCAGACTATTTTGACCATGATGGTGCCCATTCCATAACTGTTTCCTCACAAGCAAATTGCCTACCCCTAGAGTCCCTTTTTCTCTGAAGGGATTCTGCAGGGCCTCCTCAAATGGGCTTGTTGGCAAAATTAAAACCTACAATCAATTTCCCCCAGGAAGGGCCATGGGGTATATCAGAGATGGGTCCCAAATACAAAATGCATCAGGAGATTAGGATGTTGAATGCCACCCACGCGGCATTTTGTGAGCTACTTAAGTTTAGACCTACCTCCAATATAGAAGTGTATATCTTTAATATAAATATATATATAGTCATGGTATGTGTGTTTGTGTATCTAAGTAGTTACATACTTTTAATACATCAGTCATCACAGTCTCTAGATGCCCAGGTGCTCTGATATACATACACACATACAATCATAAATATTTAACAGTAATGTATTCAATTTTAGCTGAACCATATTTATCTCTAAGAACTGAAACCGGTCTGCAGGATGCATTATTTAATTATATAATATAAAATATATGGAATTCATGAAAGCTTCTATCAAAGGGTTATTGTAGAAAATGTCTTTGTTTTGAATTCAATTCTATTTACTGCTTTAAGTATATTTGTTTCTTTTCTATGATACCTCACTGAGGTACCAAGTACAGAGGAAGAAGGAATTTATGTAAGCACACCTTCCCAGGTTGGTGCAGAGGAATTTAAACTATAATTAGAATTTCTGTCAATTGCAAAGCATCACATTCAAAGACATCATGGCAAGCTATAGTGAAATATTCTCCAGATGTCTCCTACAAGCCATACGAATGGTGCATAACCTTGCCTTACTATTTTGACAACCTTTTTCCATACCACGATTCTCTGTGCCTATGAAAGAGTATTTTAAGATGTCCAAAGTCAATAGTCACTATAAATGTCAGTTACCAGAAGCCTTGGGATTCCTGCATTGATGGCGTGCTCCTAAATTTGAAACTAGATTCAATGCAATGTCAGAGCATAAGCATTTTCAGCATAGATGGACCGTGCTGCTGCAGAAGTGAACATCTGAGTGCAAGATAATCTCCCATGTGCAGCCAAAATGTGACTATGTCCAGCCTTGACATGCCATTCTATTTGCAGGGGGTGTCTATTCATAATGAATTTGAGCCTTCTGACATGTAAGAAAAACAGTGTTCAGGGCCAGATCCTCAGATGGAGTAAAGCAGCCAAACTGGACTATCAGTTTATAGCTGCAGAAGATTTGGCCCAAAGAGTGTGCCTACAAGGGTGCATCTGCAGCCATACTTTCTGACTTGTCAAGACAATTTTTTTGTGGACATAATACAGTTTTCCACTACTTTTGTGTAATCTATACTTGAATTTAATTTTCTTAAATGTAAGTGGTGATCACAGTGTAAAGAAAGAGTAAAAAGAATGGAACACTGCTTACATTACACTAAGGGGACATTTTGGATATGGCAAAAGATAGGAGTTACTCTTTATTTTCGGGTCTTGCAGTATGTAGAAAGAAGTCAAGTTGGCACTCATTGTTCATCCACAATGTGTGCAGCAGTATACTTTGGGGGAAAAAAAATGCATTTTAAGAGAAAAAGTAGAATGTTTTGAGTGGGGAGATTGCCTCAAAGTAATGTTTGGTTGATATCAGACAGTTACACTGACATAGAGTCCCTAATGGTGTTGATAGGCAGACCACAGCTGTGTTGAAATACATTAGCTGACAATCTGTATTCTTGTGTTATATTCCTAATTGTCTTTTGAAATGAAATTTGAACAAGGGTGGAAGAGTGCATGGACATAGAAGAAATCATAGTTTGAATGCTGACACGTTTGTTTCTGATTACAGCTTACACCAGTGTCATTAGGTTAGGATGAATTCTGTTCCCTCTTAAACCAACATAGTTTGAATTAATTTGTTGGTGGTGGTACTGATAAGTAATGGGATAGCTGGCATAAGAAGATGAGAATCAGAATCACTGACTCCGTTTTACACATACTGGTCAACAACAAGAAAACCATAGACCAGGTCACAAGAAGTCTGTTTAGATGCAGCAAGCTGAGCTGAACTTGTTCTTAAGAACTGCAGACCCCCGTGGATGCAGTTTTGGTCAGCATTTGGAAATTCCCACTATTCACTCTGCTGAGTTACTCTTTACACCACTGCTTTGCCCATATTACATATCAATGCCAGACAGATCAACACGGAAGTCAACACTGAAACCACAAATGGTTCTGCAGTGTCTGGAGCCATGATTAATACTAGAATGAACAATGACATTGTCAGATGTGGTAACTGGCAGGAAGCCCCTCCAGCACAACTAGTGTGGTACTGCAGCATTGTGCAGTTAGTTTTAGGCTAGTTGGATGTGACTTTGATAGAGGTTCTTCTTCAGTGAATGCTTGGCTACGTTCACTAGAGGAGTTAAGGTGCGTGCTGACACACTGTTGTGCATGTGCAAGCAGTCTAGGGGCAGCCCACAATAGCAGAATTCACTGTGGTAGAATTCAAGAAGTTGCACAGCCTCAAAAATAGCTGGACCCTGTTCTTCCTCTTGCTCAATTAGCTAAATTCTGCCTTCTTCCTCTGTTGTTATTTTCATGTAAGAAGGAGGGCTTAGAAAAACCACCACTCACTTTAGATGCTTCAGGATAAGTTTATTGAGCTGGTACAGAAGAAAAAAAATCATAAGCTGAATTTGCATCATATGGAAGTTATAGAGAGAATATGGGCATGATCTGGCAAACTCTCAAGCAAGGCCATCTTGAAAAGAACAGTTTAATGGATATGTGACTACATAAAGACAAACTCATGAAAGTAAATTTCCCAAGTCAGAGCTAAGAAACCAATTTTTGACAGTTTTTTTTTTTTTTGGTGGTCCCTTTCAAAGCATATGTCATCTTAGTGTGCATTAGCACAAAGCCTTGAAATGATCTGCAAACTTTGAAAGTATTGCTGTGAATTCACCACATGGGCCTTTGTGGCTTAGATTTTGCACGATATTCTCCCAAGGACTTGAAACCTACTTTCAAAGTTTCTTCTTCCATAGGCAAAGCCCATGAAAATTTAAGACCTAATCCACCTCTGTTAGAAAATAGCCTTTACTGCCATTGCATCATGCCCTTAAATAATCATTTTTTTTCCCTAAACAGGCAAAGAGATGGACATTCATACACAGTGGAAAAGCAGAGTAATTTATATATACCTCACTAGCTATTGCAATTCCAAAATTTTATTTGCACAGTAAAATGGTGCCAAAGTTCTCACATTATTTTTTGTCACAAAAATATACCTCATATTCTGACTCAATATAGACTCATAATTGATACTGTAAATTTGCAAGAAACACAAAACTTTTCCGATCAATTGTTTGTGAAATTGCTTCTATTTTTATATGTATGTGCTGCGCACAATAGTTTAATGTATTCATAAAATAAAGTTTTATACATTTTTTGAAGTGTTTTGATTCCAAATTCCTCTTAAATTTTGTGGGTTTTGTTGTTGTTGTCATTTTTATTTTTTTATTTTATTTTGTGTGTGTATGTGCATTTCTTTTTTTCCCCCTTGCTTCAGAGCTGCCATATTCAAACAGAGAACAAAACACACAGTTTTAATTCACCTCTAGAACCAGAGAACATATTTGTACACTTAAAATTGTGTTAAAATTTTGTATTCTTCACACTTCTTCCCTAGGAGGGCATAAAGAAATAATTCTCATTGAGGAGATGTTTCACAGAAGATAAGGAAAATAAAACTCTAATCTGACTAAAGATGAGCTATCATATTCACCTGTCTAAATTCCCATGCTTTTTTTCCTGGGGCGGGTCTAGTGCTACTCGCTTGTTGTTAAAGCTCTTCAGTATATCTTTACTCCATTAAATAAGGAAGAATCTTTATTATTATTATTATATTTTATTTTATTTAACTTCTTGCTTGGAACTCATTTGGGAGGGCAACTTCCTGTAGCCACCTCTGAAGGTTTTTGCCTCACAACCCTCAAAAGTGGGGGCATGTTTCAGTGATTTGGTAGGTTTCAATTATTTGCTAAGATTACTCTCCCTCCCTATCCTCCCATGTTGTCATTTAATCAGCTTTTCAGTTAGTTAAATGACTGCATACATTTCCCAATCTGGGAACTGCACTAAGATATTAGAAATCAGTAGCTGGGAATCTGCTGCCTGCTTTTTAGTTCAAATGCACTGTTTAATCCTTAGCCAGAATGGTATAGAATCATAGAATCACAGAATGGTTTGGGTTGGAAGGGACCTTAAAGATCATCTAGTTCCAACTCCCCTGCTATAGGCATGGACACCTCCCACTAGACAAGGTTGCCCAAAGCCCCATCCAGCCTGGCCTTTTACATCTCCACGGATGGGGAAACCACAACCTCTCTGGGCAACCTGTTCCAGTGCCTTGCCACTCTCTGAGTGAAGAATTTCCTCCAAACATCAAATAGAAATCTTCCCTCTTTTAGTTTAAAACCACTCCCCCTTGTCCTATCAATACATAATCAAAAAATTTGCTCTCCACCTTCTTTATAAGCCCCCTTTGAGTATTGAAATGGTTCAAACATGGTCATCCTGGAGCCTTCTCTTCTCCAGGCAGAACAGCTCCAGCTCTTTCAACCTTTCTTCACAGGAGAGGTGCTCCAGCCCCTTAATCATCTTCGTGGCCCTCCTCTGGACCCACTCTAACAGCTCCACACCCTTCTTGTGCTGGGGCCCCCAACCCTGGATGAAGCACTCCCAAGTGGGGCCTCACAAGGGCAGAGCAGAGGATGACAATCACCTCCCTCAGTCTGCTGCCCACTCCTCTGTTGATGCAGTCCAGGACGCAGTTGGTCTTCTGGGCTGCAAGCACACACTGCTGGCTCATGTTGAGCATTTTGTCCACCAGAACCCCCAAGTCCTTTGCAGGGCTGCTCTCAGTGAGTTCTCCTCCCAGTCTGTAATCATGTTGGGATTGCCCTGACCCAGGTGCAGCACCTTGCACTTGGACTTGTTGAAAGTTCATGTGGTTCCACTTCTCAAGCCTATCCATGTCCCTTTGGATGGCATGCCTTCCTTCTGTTGTATCAATGGCACCACTCAGCTTGGTGTCATCTGTAAACTTGCTGAGGGTGCACTCAATCCCACTGTCTATGTCACTGTTAAAGATATTAAACAGCACCCGACCCAGAACAGACTCCTGAGGAATACTGCTTGTCACCAGACTCCTCCTGGACACAGAGCCATTGACCACCACTCTCTGGGTGCAGCCTTCAAGCCAACTCCTTACCCGCTGAATGGTCCACCCATCAAATCCATCTCTCTCCAATTTGGAGATGAGGATGTCATGTGGAACCATGTCAAAGGCCTTAGAGAAGTCCAGGTAGATGACATCAGTTGGTCTTCCCTTGTTATGTGATGCAGTCACTCCATCATAGACTACTGAAGGTATCACAGAGTGGCCAAGTCTTCAGGTTTCTGCTTTGCTGATCAACCTTCCTCAGGAGTCTGAGAACATCAGCACCAACACTCTCACTAAATGGCATTCCTGCATTTGTATTTTGGCCACATACACTCCCCTGCAATAGATCCCTTTGCATACAAATAGTCATAAATTTCTTGTATATCGTTGCTTAGTGCATGTGCTGAATTTCACCTGTGGGAGGACTACGTTTCGCAGGTGGATTAAGCAACATTTCTGTCTGCTACAGTAGTGCCTTGTTAACAGCCAGTTTCTGTAGGCAGAAGTTGGAACTGAAAAATCTACAAAGCTGACATGAAGTGACTGAAAACAACAGGACAAACCTACCTAGCCCCAGCAAAACAGAATCTTCAATGACCTGGTAAGGAGTTTACCTGCAGAGGCTAGGGAAAAGCTACATATGGCCAGCTCATGAGACAGAACCATATAAATAGGCTAGTTTCAGCTCCTGTATCATAGTTTGCCTTTTGAAATGTGAATGAAGCTGGTTAGAAACACCTAGATGAGTGCCTTGGTGGTACCCTGGGAGGCAGAGATGGGTCTGGTGGTCCCTCATCCTTGTGTGCTGTCAGCTCAGGTGCCAAAAAATCTGCAGGGAATTTTTGCGGGAAAAAACAATGATGACTAAACCCCAAATCCCTATGAAGAGCAGGAAAATAAATAAATAAATAAATAAATAAATAAATAAATAAATAAATAAATAAGCTGCTCTTTACTTCACTTACATCATTTTCTTCCTTCTCCAGATCATTTGAATTGTATTTGCGTATCTGTTCCTATGGGTAGACCTATGACAATAAATGTTTGTCAGGGAAGGAGAAGTTTCAACAGACAAGGTCAAATGTAATTTAAACAGAAAAATTAATAAAATGGCTTATAAAGGGTGCCTCTCTGAGCTCCTTGCACTAATTCTGGCCCACTAGCCTCTTCTTCCCTCCAATTCTTTTTATTTGACCTGTCACTGAAAACATGACTGCTTATCTGAAATGTCTCTTCCTGCACAGCAGAGCAGAGTTTCCCAGTATGTATCTTCTCTCTCCCCCTCTCCCCCAAGTCACGCTGCCTTCAGTGTCATCTGGCCTGAAGCTACTGGCAGAGGCTCATAATCTGTCCATTTACTTGGATTTGTCTTCTCTGATGTCCCACCCTCTATATGCAGTAGCAGGTGCTGTTTTAATTAGCTTCATGACCCTGTGTTGTCAGTAGTTCCTGACTGACAGAAGTTCACACTGTGAGCAGCACAGGTGAGAACAGAGAGAATTGCACCTTCCTGAAGCCAGCAAAATTTGCTCAGCCATGGTAGTGATATCTAAAAGTAAACAGATAGATGTAAATATATATGAAAGAGCAGGAAATATTTCCTACTCTATGAAAGCTAAGATTTATATAGGTGGAGGACTCCACTCAACCTCTAGCTCAAAGCAAGACCAACTTCAAATCTAGGGGAGGTTTCATCAGGAAGAGTACCCCCATCCACCACCTCCAACAGCCTCGGTGGTATCCTCATTATTCATTAGCCTTTGGATAGCACATCTACAGGGTTCAATCAGAGAACTATCTCAAAGGGGTCATCAGTGCTGCTCATGTTTTGCTGGAAGCCACACTCAGGGCTGGCAGCATCTCCCTATCAGGTCTTGACACAAGCCACATCTGGCCTGTGCATCAAGCAGAAAATAGCTTTCCTACTGGAACTCACTCTTACCAACACACATTGCTGCAGAAATCGTTGAAGGCTTCAGTCCCCTGAAGATAAAAAACAATCAGTGCTTGCTGACAAATCAGGGATGCAAGGTTACCTCAGTTCTAGGTACACAAGATTTAGAGGACGACACGGGTACATCAACTGCCTGGCTTCAGCACACCTCCAAATCACTTTCAGAGAAAATAGCAGCAGCAGTGCTGTTGCAATATATGCGTGCCACGTAACGCCTATGGAGACAGGCAGAAAGCCTGACCTCCTGAGGCTGATCACCGCATTTTGTTATTGGCGGTTATTATGATTGCCCTCTGGTGGCTATTCTCTTATTTAGCAGTGAGATGTCAGAGACCAGACATAGATTCTGTACCATGAGACTGGACACAAGGAGAAAAGGAATCTACGACCTCCTGGACTGGCCTTCAGCTTATCAGCATCTGTTGAACCCATGTACAGGAAAGTCAAAATTTTAACTGGAATGCAACAGAACACGGTATTTGGGATTCAGGTATCTTATTGATGAGTGACTTCATAACACAAAATGTGTAAATTGATCATGAAAACTACTTTTCCTCAATTTTTTCTAACATGATGATTTCCAAAACTTCACATTTTGCAAATGTGAAGCCTGATCATACACATCAAAAGCAATGCCAAAAGGTACAGTTTAAAAGACATAAATTGTCAGGGTTGATTGTGCACCCCTGCTGTCCCAAAAGATACATGTGACAGGAAATACCATTTAGCAGCATGGAGCACCTTCATGAGGAAAGCAGAATACATCATCCTTTTCCAAATTTTATTGAAGGCAGAAGTTTGAAAGCATATTAAGAAATTTGAAAAATTGAAAGCATATTAAGAAAACATTTCCTTCTATTACCTCACTGAGCACATTATTTTACATAGTGCTGTGGGGCCATAAGTGTTCACAACTGATACAGTGTCCATCTGCTACCAGAGATGCTCATTGCATCACCAGGAGCCCCAGCGAAGATGTTGATGCTCTGACTGCCAGGGGGCAGTGTGCCACCTGCAGAAACGACAACTGAAGGAAAAAAAAAAAAAAAAAAAAAAAAAAAAAAACAGGAGGGGTCACTCACACACTTAGGAAAATTATTTTGAAGTATGCTGTTAAGAAATATACCAACCAGTAAAATTTTTACCACCGGTAAAATTTATATCATAGACAAGTTAGCAACTTCTCTACCAACCTCTGAGCCAGCCCAGTTTGTTTGTTTGTTTTTTTCTACAACCGTGGCAGGTACTGCAGTTTCACACTGTAGAGTCCAGTAGAGTTTCATACTGTAGAGTTTCATAAAAATATGTAACCAGATCTTTTGCTCAAGGAATAAAAATAGACTTTCAATTTAAACTTTCCAATAAGATATTTACTTTCCTTAGAGCACGTGCATGGGTACATTGGAAAGATGATACCTGAAAACATTTTGATTTTCAAAAGTTTTCAAACATTTCTTTTTCAGATCAAGAAAGTTTATGGCAGAAAACAAAGTTTCATTTAACAGTTTCATATTTTCTCTGTTGTACAAAAATAAAAAAATCCCACCAAGTTTAAACCATAGATACATGAAATATTTTATTGCTTACACTTTTTGTTCTGGTTTGGTTGTTGTTGTTGTTTTAAAAGTGAATCCAATAGGAAGTGACAGACTATAGCAACTTGCTCAGAGAGGTTGTGGATTTTCTCCCCTTGGAGATTTTCAAAAGCTACTAGGACATTGTCCTGGGCACCCTGCTCTAGGTGACCCTCCTTGTGCAGGGGTTGAGCCAGATGAATTCCAGGGGTCCCTGCCAGCCTCAGCCATTGTGTGATTCTGTGAGTCTGTGACAGTCTGAGAGGAAAGGGCCAGGATGAACTCTCTTACCTGAGTTTACCTATGCTGCTATAATCAAGGTAGGAAGCAGGTTCGGGCTTGCCTGGTATACTTAATCTAAGCCCACAGTACAGCCTCTGTGAGTTTCTGCACAGGATCCCAGCACTGATTCTAGGAGCAGGATTAGAGGTTGGTATGCAATCTTGAAACCCCATGGGACCTTCCTTGCTGCTTTCTAGTCTTCTTTTCCTTCTCACTTAATCTTGGTGTACAAGTCAGGAGACTCAAGTCAAGGGAGTCTCAGAGTCTCCAGCTGTTCTGAAGAGCCTGTCTTCTAGGAACCGCAATGAGAAACCAAAACAAAGGTGAGAGCAGGACCCAGTTTCTCACAGATCAAGAAAGTCTTGCACAGGCAGCAGGATTCCTCTAGTCTGCTGTAGGTCAGCTAAACTCAGCCTCGCAAATGTTCCTGCCAACAGAACACGCACAGGGTGCCAGAACGAGGGAAAGAATATTGCTGTGGTCTACCTAGACTTCAGTAAGGTTCTTGACATCATTTACCATAGCATTCTCCTAAAGAAACTGGCAGGTCAAGGCTTGGGTGTGTGTATGCTTTGTTGGGTTAAAAACTGGCTGGGTAGCTGGGCCTAAAGAGTCGTGGTGAATTGAGTTAAATCCAGCTGGAGGCCAGTCACTAGTGGTGTCCCCCCGGGCTCAATACTGGGGATAGTTCTCTTCAATATCTTTAGAAATGATCTAGAATAGATGATAGAGGCTCAGGGGAGACTTATTGCACTTTACAATTACCTTAAAGAAGAGTGTAGCAAGGTGGGAATCAGGCTCTTCTCCCAAGCAACAAGTGATAGGACAAGACAAAATGGCCTCCCATTGTGCCAGGGGAGGTTTATGTTGGATATTAGGAGAAATGTCTTCATTGAAAGGGTTGCACAGCATTGGAACAGGCTGCCCAGGGAAATGGTTGAGTCAAAATCCCTGGATGTCTTCAAAAAACATGTAGATGTAGAAGTTAGTAATATGATTTAGTGGTGGACTTTTCACTACTAGATTAAAAGTTGCACTACATGATCTTAGAGGTGTTTTCCGACCTGAATGATTCTATGATTCTAGGCCTATCTTGTCAAAACGAGGTTAGGACTGCCCACTCAATGGTCTTGCTGCCTGGTAAGGCTGGCAGCATCAGTCTTCATCTCCTACCTAGTCACAACAACAGAACTTAGGATGAGAGACAAGCACCACACACCATGTCTGAACTGCCTCAGCAGAGTGCTCATCTTCAGCTCAGCCATGGCACCCACTGATCTTTACCACAGTCATGGGCTGACTTCCCAGCCTGGCCTTAGCACAGTTCTGTCACCACATGGACCTGCCTGGCTTTCACTGGACCTGATTCTGATGGGAAGATCAGGTCTAGGTCCTAGGTTCCTTTCTTGTCACCATGATGTTGTCTTGTGATCTGGGCTTTTGTCTGGGCCTGGCCACCATCTCTGGGTCTGCTCTATGCCCCAGCTTGGGTACTGTGGGACAGCTGCTGTCTGGTGAGGCCTTGACTTGCTATGCCTATGATTTATTTTATTTATTTTATTTCATTTCATTTCATTTCATTTCATTTCATTTTTTCCTCTCAGCTCTCAGATCCTCTTCCCCTAGAGAGCAGACCCAGCCCACATTGGTCCCTGACATTTGTTTACCACAGTGACTTCTGGTGATTGATCCACAGAAAAGAGATGTGTTTTGTTGTTTTAAACTGGTGGTTGTGTCCTGGCAGGATTCTATGCCAGATGCTTCAGAGAAAAGAAATTTCCTTCTTAGTATCTTCTGATGATGCATTTGGAAAAGTATCCAGTGTTTCACACAACAGAAAAAGCATTTTCCAGATACTCCATGCCACACACATGTACAGACATATGAGACACAAACGTAAAAGCTGGATTGAAATACATCACCATTATTCTAAAGAACAATGTTTCTCCAGAAATTAGCAGTATTAGAGAGATTACCATGAATTTTCACAAGTCTGTACAAATTGCATTTCTGGTTCCAAAAATGGAGGAGAAAGACAACTCTGGGAAACGGTCTGTCATGGAGATTTGTAGTTGAAGAAGCACAGGGATAGGTTTATAGGATTCTGGAGTAGCCTTTGGGAGATCTTAATGGTGTATGACAACTACCTCAGCCATCTATTTTCCACGTACTAACAATGTAATTTCTGTCTTCTGTATATTGCCCCTCAAGTACTGAAACTCCAACTAGATTTCACCCCTTGCCTTCTCCAGGCCAAACAAATCCAGCTTTAACAGCCTGTCCTTGTGTATCATTCTCCAGTCCACATAAATTTGAGTGGATCTTCACTGTATGTGCTCCCATCTGTTAACATCTCTCTTGCAACGTGGAGCCCCAAACCAGACACCGTTTTAGATGTGGCCTCACAAAAGGGAAATAAACACTTCCTTCAATCTGTTGGTTATGCTTTTTCTAATGCAACCCAATATGCCATTGTTTTTTTTAATGGTTGGGTTGATAGTCTTGCTTAAACTAAGGAGTCTCAAAGGGTATGGGCTGGTAAAGGCAGAGAGTCTATAAACTGGGGATTCCCCCTTCAGCCTCTCAAGGGAATCACCAGACATTAATTTAAGACAGTTCAGTGCAGGAACAAGACAATGGGGTGAGGTTAGTGTCTGGATTTCATAAGGCAATTTGCAAACAGAAATTAAACTGTTGTGAAACAATCTAGTCCCCATGAGGGTTAGCAATGATTGGTTCTGCTCCCACTGTTGCTAAGGAAAGCAGAGGACCTTTGACAGAAATTTGCAGGCCATGATCTCTCAGTGACTCAAGAATGCTGGTCAGTAATGGCCATGTAACAAGCTATGCTCATAAAAAAAAAAAAAAAAAAAAAAAAAAAAAAAAAAATAAAACAGTGTCTTATGAGGGCTTTTTTTTTTTTTTTGTTGGTTGTTGGTGTGGGTGTTTTGTTTGTTTGTTTG